>NW_021850553.1:1985118-1991770 GCF_003651465.1 Formica exsecta
GGGGGGAGTCGATAATGTGCCATTCGTCGAAGAAAATTGGTCTATTTGAAATTCATATATGATCGTGACCTGAAAAGATGAATCTCTGACCTTTTTATAACACGTGGGGGCATATTCGTCCCCACTCAACATCATGATCACCTTCTGAAAGAGATGTATAACTGTGTAATACTGTAATATATTGCGATGTCAAAAATCTGATTTGCGCGGTATCGTGATGCTCGATATTACACTTTTTCCATCCCATTTATCGTATATGGTTTTAAATGATATATATTTCAGTTAATGATATATACATATATAGTAAGTCTATTTTATAAAAAAACGCATGCAATAGTTTTTAAAACTCAACGATTGCAAACAATCTCCATCAGCTTTATATTTTGATAAGTCTGCTATATATCAAGCCAACTTTTATGGGCATCTTGGTTGGATGTGTTTTGCGATATAAAAATATTTTAAAAAATTATCCTGTTAATATAAATTTTGTAAAATAAAAGAGCAAAATGGATGAATCTTGTTTACAAAATTACAAATGAAATTATTATTTGTTCTGCTAAGTAAGTATGAAATTTATACTATGTGAATTGTGTATATGTTTCTACTAACAAATCTTAAAAATTATAATGTTATGTTATATAATTTTTTTCTAAATTTACATAATGACTCCTGGCAAATATTTTACAAAAATTAAAATGTGCCAAAAGATCATGTCACTTTAACGCGATATGTATATAATACTCGATGAGTAGATTTATTCGGAAAATTTATTTTAGAGAAGAAGACCCTATATTATATGTATTAGCCTGATATATGATATTATTATATAATACTATTTATAGATATGATGTTCTCTGTGTGCGTGTGTGTGTATATACATAAAATACGAAAGAAACACAAAGAAATTTTTTCTTGGAGGTGACTTATGAGATGTATAAGCAATAATCTTATTTCTTATAATCTCGAGCGAGAGTTGACCCCGTTATCGTCACGCTTCGAGTTTTATCCCCCGTTTTACTTCTGCTTGTAGCGAGCTATGCATATTTATGAACTAACGTCGCTTTCAAGCTGATTTTGCAAGTACGCCGATACCTCGAAGATTAACATACATCTTTTTTCTTTTTTATACTTCCAAATTACGCATTATTTTTCAAATTTTTTAAAGTATTTAATAATAGATTAAAAAAACTTTAGATATTTAATAGAATAATAAACTTTTTAGATATAACTTTAATAATAAATTTTAAATGTAACTTTAATAGAATTTCAAGATTCCGTACACATTTTTTAAAAATATTATGTTTAAAAATATAAAAAAATTAAGCCTAAATTCAGTATAAATAATTTTCTCAAGTTTGAAGAAGGCTTATTTTAAGCATTCTCTTTAGCTTGTAGCTTTATATATATTTATATATACAGATACACGTACAGAAACACATACATACACACACACATACATACATATAGCTAACCTCTTGTCCTGAAACAGTGAACATTCTCTTGGCTCCATTCATCTTCAATACTTGTCCAAGATCTTCTAGAACTTCTTCGAAAGGTTGCGATGTGCGAAGATTCAGTAGAACTCGGCACTGCCAAGTTAAATTAGTTTACAGGTTAGGTTAGATATATAATGTATAAATATATCGATAAATGTGTGTAACTAAAAATTTAAATCCAAGTAATAATAATAAAACTAAAATAAATTGTTGGACAACTTTTTTGTAATATTCATTTTATAATATTATACATTTTTGCTTCCTCATAGAGAAAGCTTTGTTTTTTGTACTATAAGAGTATTCGTTATATGTAGCATAAATATCTCTCTTACCCCCTTCTTCTTTTTATAGCACATGCACCCCAATGTCAAATCAATTTCATATTAGAATTATTATCATTATTTTAGATTTATTGCAAGAAAACAAATCAAAAATTACTATTTGTATCTTAATTTTACTATAAAAAATTATTTATTTTAATATTAAATAATATAAATTATAGACGAAATATGTACACGTATGTGTGTATACGTGTGTGTGTGTGTTGTGCGTATTGAAAAAATAAAAAACTTTCGCGCGACTGCTATATTGTCGATTAAAATCAAATTTAATTAGAAATATATATTGAAATATTATGTTTATAAAATATAAATTTAAACAATTAGTTTTAAGCAGATAACAAATAAAATAAAAAACGACAAATTGAATTATATTTAAGAATTGAGTAAATAATAGATAAGTTACATTATAATAGAATTATATATGATTAGAGTTAAAAATAATTTATATGAAATGGAAAATTTATTCATTTAAGTATATTAAAATTCATTATTTCAAAAAAATATGTAAAATTTAATCGCGTATTTATTGAAAAACGTGTTAATTTATTTACAAAGGCTACTGTGAGATAAATCACAAAAATGTGTATGTTTTGATACAGATTTAAGATATTATTATTTAGTACGCTAACTAATCTCAATTCTCATACCTGAACAGTATGGTCATGGTTGTTGACGATACGAATGACACGACCCGAGGAAGGCTTTCCACCGCCAGGGGGTGGCGCTTCTTCGGTGATGGAAGCTTTCCGACTAAGATTCGGCACCACTGGCGGTCTACTTTGCCATCCTCCAACTGCACCTCCGGTTCCGGTGGCGCCGCTTCTACTACCTCCACCGCCTGCCGGACTTGTGTACCAAGTGTTATTTTTTTTCCCATAACTGGCCGGCTATTGTAAAAAAAATTATCATCATTAATATCTTTAATTTAGAATGCTTTTCAGCAAGGAAACACAGAAAGATTGTGTCACACAATTGAATGCACAATGCATGGGTGCTATTTAGACACAAATGTTTCAATTGTACTCTTTAGTTGTGTCAATTGTGTCATCTTGTATTGTTGCAAAAAAGCACTCATATATTTATGTTATGATATAAAAAAAAGACAAGATAAGATGGTTTCTTCTCTTATATTTTCTTACATTTAGATATTATATGCATATATCTGGATTATAAGATTTTTGAGATCTCTCTTTTCTCACATATTTAGATAAATCTGATAAATATTCAGAGAACCTGCATCATGTCGATCGGCAGCGATATCACTTCAAAAGAATCGCTCATTAACACGACAAAACTATCTGTCCAGCAGCTGGAGTCTTGATTACAAGATTCAAGTTCTGAGTCGCTACAGAAGTCTGCTTTTTCTTGTATGACGTCAAAATCCGATCCCAAGTCGTCCGACTGGGACGAAGACGAACTTGCCGACTCAATTGTGAACTTTAATGGACCCGTTGTCACCCCTGAAGGTTCACTTACTTCACTATTTTTGGCTTTCAATGTCGAATGCACGATCCACAAACTCACATGATCCAAAAAATTATTAATATTTCACTGTTTATCTTGTTAAAAATCTTGAATTTTCAATCTAATCGATTTTGATTCTTTCAATCTTTAATAATTGATAATCTTCTACGAGCATCGAAAAAAAATATCAAAATATTTTGTTAAGAATAGAAAAGCTGAAAAATATATATACGATATATTACGAAGATATATTATGAAGACTTTGTGAAACGATGAAAAATCAGAGAAGATTTTACTTTAATCACAATCGTGATTCTTATATGATTCAAGATGCTTTTACCATTTCAATTGTTCATGTTATGATTTTAACATTTTTTAATAAAAACGATTTTAATCTCAATCTTTAATGATCTTTTGTAATCAAGAGAAAGAATGGTCTTTTTTTACTAAGAAAATGAAAAAATTGTATAAGAAGCTGTTACAATAAATATTTTGTAAAATAACGAAGTTGGGTCCACTTTGGTCACGATAATAATTTACCAAAAAAAAAAAAACAAAAAAGAAACAAAATATTTACATCGGTTTCGACATTAAATTCATCAAATTCAAAAATCAAACATTGCTATGACGCGATTTAATGTAAAAGTCTATCGCAGTTATCTTCTCATCAATCTTGAATTGCGTGACACGATTGTTATTTCTCTTTCGAATATTGACGGAACAGGCCACTCTTGGGTTGGTGCAACCGCGACTGTGTTCAATGGACGACTACTGGGGCAGGTAGGAGGTGGGATAGATGTATTGAAGAACTAGGGTGCTGCAACATCCCCTACTACACCCCTCCACTTTACAAAGGGCTACCGCCGCTCAAGGACGACCATCCCCTGACCCTTCACCTCCTTTTCCATCTTGTGCGCCCCTCTTCTTGCTTCTCTGAGCAATAATACCAATTCAGAATGCTAATTCCACAAACCAAAGAAACACGACTATTCCTTTTCTGTATTTGTTAATGGTTGTTAATGAACGCATTGAGTATACCTCTTTATTGCTCGCATCAATTAAATTAACGACATCTTGAAATTGTTTTCCAACATATTATTTATTAAAGCTTTTTTGCTAAAAGATTAATTAGAACTTTATTGTTAAAATCTTTTCTTCTCTATATCGAATCATTCATATATTAAATTTCTTTTTCTTGTTAAATTGTTTTATTTGCTCACTTTTTTTCTTCTACTAACAGATCTGCTAATATATCAAATCATTTATTAAACTGTTTTTTTTTCCATTACTGTGTGAAATCTTTTTTCTTATTGTTGAGAGAATTATCTACTAAATTTTTTACTCTTCTACTAAATTGCATTTGCACAAATTTTATCTCTTTTATTAAATTTTCTGTTAAAATATATATTTTTTAACTTTATTCTATGATAATAAAGATTATTATTAATAAGCTTTAACAAAGATTCAAGCTCTAATAATAATATATTAAGACTATTAAGTATATCAGAGTGTAATGTTTGTCTCGATAAAAGGTGATAAAAGCAACTGCGGAAATTAAAGATATACACGCCTTCCTAATAAATCTCTGAGATTAGAAAAAAAAACTTGATTCCCCAGAAAGCTTAGCCTATGTTAAAGCACTTAACTTGATGGACTAACTAAGACCAATACTAGAGTATATATCAAAGAAAAGAAAAAAGCTAAGGTGGATAATAGTCTATAAATTCAGTTATTATCTCGAAGCACGCATATTATCTTACTAACATAAAGTTAGTACACACATAACACTTTTTATCATAATTTCTTATAGAAACAAACTATGCAATTACACACAAACATATTTTTTATCAATATTCTTAAATATTTTTATATATTAACAATTATTTCAAAAATAATTAAATAACTATAATATTTTTTAATAAACCTTTTTAAAAGATATAAGAATTATAGATTTCCATTTTTAAAAAATATTCATCATTAAAATGGTTTAAAGAAATAAGGTCAATTAAATATAGCAAGAACAGAAAGAGTTCAAAATTTTAACATTTATTTAACTGTAATAACCAATTAATTTTCTTTTAGATTTAATATTTAAAATCTTTAAGAAATTCAAATCAAAGTAACTTTATTCAAGGCAAAACTCAATAAAAACGTAAGTTGCAATAGCGATTTAATAGATGCAAATCTTTTGCATCAAGTTAAATTATTGCAACCTTTAGCAAATAGTTCTTGAATAAAATGCAATTATTATTTGATAATCAATCAATAACTCGTGAATATTCGATATAAAGTATCAAAGAAAGATATGATAATAATAGTTGAGGAACAAATTAACGTAAAAACTGAAGAGAATCAATCCTTTTTATTCTCTAATACATTAATCCATCCATCCTACTTTCATATATTTTAATCCCTCACTCAATTAATAACATTAATACGTCATTCCCTTGCTCATTACTACATTTTTTTCAGTCTCTTACTGCAAGGAAATTGCACAACTAAAATTTCATGTCATCTATTCTATTGTATTTTGTAATTATTTTATAAAAATATAAGACGTTTCTCCTCTTTTTCATTTTTATGATTAAGTTGATATTCAAATTAATGCAAAAGACCTGTTGCATTTATAAAATAAAATCAAAAACAAAATTGCAAAAATTCTACGTTATTTTAAATTATTTCAAAACTTTTCAACTTTTCCAATTATTCCGCAATAAAAAAATGGGATTTAACAGATACAATTATTTTTGATAATATTATTATCTGTGTCGTAAACTTATCGTTGCGTGTCTACTATCTTTCTAATATTATTTCATCGTTATCATGCATTAAATGCATGCAGTACAGACAAAAAACGTGTAGATTTGTATCACTATATCAATAAAATTTTAAATCGAAATTTATCATGCAGTTTTGATTTAGAATAATAGTAAAAACATACATATATACAGGGTGTCCGACAAGTAAATGACCAAACAAAAGGTGGAGGAAGATTGAGTCAAACTGAGTCGAAAAGTCCTGAACCATTTTTTTTTATAACGCTTAATAAAGGAATTATTATTGAGTAAAGTCTGGCCAATCAGCGCTAACCTTTAGCCGGGCCACGTCGGTAAGCCGCGCACCATGAAGTGTGCGCCGCCGCATACTACCAGACGCGCGGCTCACCGACGTGCGCCGTCCAGCTAAAGGTCGGCGCTGATTGGCCAGACTTTATTCAATAATAATCCTTTATTAAACATTATAAAAAAAATGGTTCAGAACTTTCCGACTCAGTTTGACAATCTACCTCCATTTTTCGTTTGACCATTTATTTGTCGGACACCCTGTGTTGTATATATACATATATATATA
>NW_021850553.1:1993063-1996466 GCF_003651465.1 Formica exsecta
TCCGTCGCCGTCGCCGCTGCTACCACTATTGCACAGACACATAGCGGCGATGCTCCTTGTGTATCTTCGTGTGTTACCCTCATTGGTAGTTGTGTAACGTATACGTTGAAAGAGAAAGAGGGAGGGTGGGAGGGAGGGAGGGAGGGGGGGAGAGAGAGAGAGAGAGTTATATTATGTGTTTAGGTTATATTAAAATTGACGTAAAAGTCGTAGTGGCCGTTACAGAGCACTGTGTGTACTTACAAAATATATGTATTATTAACATTCTCTTAGAAAAAAATCAAAATACAAATATAATAAAATAAATATTCGGCTTAAAAATTTATTATATGCATGTGCACGAGTATAATGCATATAAAATAACACTGTAATTATAACAGTCGCGTGCAATGTGTAGGTTGATTATAATCCGGAAAAAGCTAGAAAATATCGCGCAGTTGATAAGCCACAAATATAAATCTTTTTGATAAACCTCAATGTCAACCCCAATGTTTAAGAATTCCTTAGATATCTCGACAGATTGTGAAAAAATCTTAAATATAAATATAAATATACATACGTATAAATATTTTCATATAGTATATATTATATTTAATATACTATGTTTTATTGTATATGTATATAAAATTATAATTTTTTATAAACGCTTATATAATTCTCTACGTACGGAAACATTTTTTGATTACTGTGAGATCGAATAAATCTTCAGAAAATCTTTCCAATGAGCAGTGCATGTCAATTGGCAATCCACGGTAATTGACATTATTACATCGATTTGACGAGTGATACACACAAATGTTGTTACGAAGTAATTACGAAACTTTCTTCAATTTAATATAATCTAACTTATAACCTTCGTCGTATATACGTGTATTGAAAAAAATATATACTATAAAAATTTTTCACTAAATGATTCAATAATAATTCAAATAAAAATGCATTGTATAACAACTTCTAATCTTGATTATTACTTTTCTAAAATTCACAGACCAAACATTATATGTATATTAAATAGATCAAGCATTCATTAATAATCTTTATTTTTATAACGAAGCTGAGAAAATAAACAATTTATAACTAAATACAAAATATTTATCCTTTATTTAAAGGATTGTATTTTCTGCATTTTCTTTAATCTCTTGTACCTAAAAAAATCTTAAATTAAATTTAAAAGAGAGAGAGAGAGAAAGAGGAAATGTGTAAAAAAATAATTAAAAAGAATGAATAGCTGGAAGATAAAAAGAAAAAATAAAACAAAAAATTATAAAAATAACATTACTAAAAAAAAATTATTCAATTTATATATTTTTTATTTTCTGCCTTTATTAATTTTTTACTTTTAATTTTTCTTAATAATTGCACACATACACACACACACACACACACATTTTATATCTATTACATATTTTTGTGATTCTCGAACTATTTGGAATCGCAGCAAGAAATAACTCAATCACGGAGATATCAATGCCGGGTATGTCGTTCCGCGCATGAATGTTACGCCCAATAGAAAGGTGAGTCACATAGTCGCCGATAAAAACAATGATGTACTAAAAGGAAGTCAATTTAATGTACACTCATTCGGAAAAAAAGATTATAAAATGAAATGACATTATATTTCAAAACAGGACATGCATTATAAGCCAAAGTGTTTAGAGGGTAAATATGCATATTAATATTATAATTCAATGACCTTGACATATGTTGTCAAGGACATGCTCCTGAGTAACTTTCAAAAAGTTTTACCTGTCGTTCGTTGTTTATTAAAAAGTTATTAACAAAATAAGTTGAACAAATCGAGCGTAATTTTCTGACATTAATATTAAGAAATATACACACATACACACAATATATATGGCATGTGTGTGTATTATAAAGTGAAAAAGGTGGCGGGGGAGGGGCGGAGCCCTTCCTTATTTGACACGTGAGCAAAGGAGATTTACTACGTTTTAATTTGTAATATGTGTTTAAATGTTTGTAATGTAATGTAATGTAATATAATGCAATAAGTAGATGTAATAAGTGTTTAAGAACCAGAAGATTAAGAATCAGAAATCATAGAAATAGGTTTGGGTTAGGTTATATCTTCCGGAAGTGGAGCCCCCCCGTACGGGGGGCGAAACCCACTGCATCCACGCATACACTTTTCCATCCATATAAGAATTATGTGGTGGACCTCGCTTCGCGTTGTAAAATATCCGGAAGCTCCACTTTCGGAAGATATAACCTAACCCAAACCTATTTCTGTGTGTGATTTCTGATTAAATGTACATGGTGTCAGACAATTACGTTCCATTCGTTAAACTTATTTTGTTAATAACTTTTTAATAAACAACGAGCGACGGCTAGAATTTTTTGAAAGTTACTCACAATCAGGAGCATGTCCTTGACAACATATGTCAAGGTCATTGAAATCGATGAAGTCGGCGCTAATATGCATATTTACCGAAAAAGGAACAAAAAAATAATATTTTAAAATCCTTAAAATTTAAAAAATTTTTGATATCTATTTAGTACCAAAAATGACGACAAATTTCTAAAAAATATTTGATATACGTATTATAATAAAAGCGCATGTGTATTAACAGAAACTATATATGTGTAAGAACACGTTAAATAAAATGTCAAAACAAATAAAAAAAAAGTAAAAAATTATATTCTATTAGAAAAATTTAAGAAATTAGAAAAGATTAAAACATACGTTAATGAAAATAATTATTGTTTTAATCTACGATCTCTTGTTCGAGAAAGAATAAAAAAGAGAGATTTGCTTCTTCTATAAAAATTATATCAAAAAAAGTATAATTTACATTGATTATACTATCACCTTTTATTATTAAAAAATGCATATTTATTAAAGTAATTTTAATGTATGATCTACATATATCACATATTAAGCTACGTAAGAAAAAATTCATGCAAGAAATTTGTAGCACTAAAACCAGTAGCATAATCAGTTAATATGTAGAACGTGAATCACTATAATGATAACGATAGTGCAATCGACAAGATATTAATCCTTTGAAGTAATGACCAAATCAACTTCGAGATTATTTCAAATCTTCAAGAACGGCGCTAGAGGTAAGCAAAGGTAAGGTAAGCAAAGAGAACTTGGTGTTTATTGATCCCAAAAGGTCGGTTGACCAACGGTCAATGAGATACGGTCTTTCCCCCGTTCTCTTGCCACCCTCTGCAATGGCCTTCTTAGCGGAAGCAGGAATTGCCCTCCCACCTCCGCTTCCCACTCACTATTCTGTGATTCATACGTTCTCGGTGATACTGTCTAAGAAACCGTTCGTCGATATTACATAAAATTATCAAAGGAATTTAATAAAAATCCATAATTTAAATTATATAAATAAATAAATTTTATTTATTTCTCTATTTTATTAATAATTTTTAA
>NW_021850553.1:1996706-1997242 GCF_003651465.1 Formica exsecta
CTATCAAATGTTATTTAACTTTAGTAATTTTTATTAAGTTATTAAAATATTATTTGTAATTAATAATTTGTTTATTAAATTATTAATAAAATTTGAATAATTAATGTTTAAGCAAAATGTAACTTTTCTGGGAAATGTAATATAGATAGCTGATTATTCTGTGAAGACTAATAGCCTTCTTATATATGATTGAGAAAATAATTAACAAATATCCTTATTTATCATAATTTTCAGATATTTCATCATTAAGATCAGGAATTGTTAGAATAAAATATAAAATATACATAGCTTGTAAAAATTCTTCACTTTTCAATGATTTTACCTCTCTTATTGCTTTATTACTTTACAAAAAATATCTAAGAGAGAGAGAGAGAGAGAGAGAGAGAGAGAGAGAGAGAGAGAGAGAGAGAGAGAAAAAATATATATATAAATATTTTGTTACAACTCTAATAATTTATATTTTTTGTAAATTTTTAACTAGCGTTGCTTTTTCTAACAATTTTTTAAATTATTTATAAATTCAAGTTATATATATA
>NW_021850553.1:2002384-2009126 GCF_003651465.1 Formica exsecta
ATCTAAGAGAGAGAGAGAGAGAGAGAGAGAGAGAGAGAGAGAGAATCCATTTATAAAGAGAATTATATATATATGGTTTCGTGCAAAAAAAAATGATCTTCAAAACTAGCAAACAGCTCCATTTATAACAAAATATTATGTAGGGAGATTATAAAATATTCTCGGTTACCGAAAACAATTTTAATCTGACTGACCGGCTAAAAAAACAATAGCAATAATTTTTTTGAACAAATTTAATTTCTACATTATGAAAGATATAATATAAAATATAAGATATATATAATATATATAAATATAAATCATCTAAGTTTTAAAAGAATCTGTAAAAGATAGCCTCTTTATACACATAAGCTCATTTAGTAAGATTTGGAACTACAGTTGCGCGTAGTTTATTTGACGAAATTTTTCATACGCTTTCTCTTGATTCAATATGCTATACACTGTATCTACACTGTATAATATGACAATTGCCCGTTTTTTTCTCAATATTCGCGATACTACAAATTTACTTGAAGGCACAATATTTATTCTCGGTAATCTAAAATTGTTTCAAATGTGATGAGAGAACGAAATAATTCTTATGTCCATAACATATTATAACGTGATTAATAACCATAGCGATCATATAACATCAGTCACAATAATCAACTGATTCTCCGACATTCAGACATCAAGTATGAGTTTAAAAAAAAAAAAAAAATCGGATGAGAGACTCTTATGCTGAACATTTATCAAAATTAAAATGAGATACTTTGTATACTTTTTTATTTACTTTTAATCTATCTATGTTTTTTTTTCTTTTCTCTATTTCTGATTTCTATATTTGTAATAATTTTGCAAGATAATAATTTACGCGAAATGGATCTTTTATTATATTTATCAAATGCTGCTATTATTTTTAAAACAAATGCATTGACGTATACATGCTTTATATTTCAAGGATTACACATGGTTCATACGACGCAATTGTGATTTCTTGTGGATAATATTTAGGTCATCAATAACACTGTAAGCAACGCGAGAAACAAACACGCAATTTGCACTGAGGAAAGAGAACGAAGGTGAACGAACATATAATAAAAACCTAATTAATGGCACGAATCCTTATCACGATAGTGTAAGTGTAAGGACGTATATATAATAATACGTCAGGCTGTCAGAAATAATGATAATGAGAATGCAAAATGGGTCAACATGCCATTTCGTTCAACACAGAAAACGCTAATGAAAAAGATTATTTGACACTTCTTATTTATCGTAGTAAAAATACTTTTATAATCTTTATAATGTAGTACATTTAAATAATTTTTCTAAATTATTTCTTAAATATGAAATTTTAGTTTTTCTCTTTTTCTTTCTTCTTGAGATAAAAATAAAAATATAATTTATAAAGTCAATAATTTCTTTTTTAATTAATCAAATTACTTTTTGAAAGAATAATTATCTTGGTAGAAAAATTATTTTAAGAAAGATAAAGATATATAGGTATTTCGCAATCATTATGTATTCTCACTCTCATCTTTACAATTATCTTCGCATATTTTGGGCATTCTCGTGACAATACTGAAAATTAGTATAAAAAAACTTTTATAACGTCTTTTCACAATATATATATATATATATTTCGCTCTTTCATAGTATATTAATTTTATTTATTTGCTCCTCCTATTTTGTGTTTTTTTTTTAATGACAATAATATCAAAGTATCGATAGATATAAATAAGTTGCTATATATATATAAGCAACTTCATATTCGTATATTACATAATTTAATATCAAGACATTAATAATTCAAAAGACTGTAAAAAAGAAAGTTTCTATCGAAACTTTGATTACAGAAAATTGACTAAGATTAGGCAAAAAAATCGCAGATTAAAATAAAATGTAATCTACTTCCGGTTCTCTTTGATTATATCACATCGGTCGGAATTGATATCGACAATAGAGCCGGAACTAGGGTGTGGCGAACGAAGCACTTGCCTCATGTAAAAAATTTAAAAAGGCGCAAAAATGGCAATACAAATTTTTATATATTTTAAAGTCGAATTGGTAAAAATGTCCGTCCCGAAATGTAGATCCAGGTTCAAACCTTGGCTGGGGTGATATTTTTCGCAATAAATTCTTTACAGTGTTTTAAAATTACACGTGATTATATGTTTCAATTAAATTAATATTAATATATTAAATATCACTAATTAATATTATTTTTTATTATATTTTACATGCCATAAAAGAAATATTTTTTTGTTACTAAGTGGCGCATTTTTTTCTTTTGCCTCGATGCACCGAAATGTTTAGTCCCGGATCAACGTTCCGTTTTACACTGCCGTTTTCTGTTTTTCAAGTGTTTAATATAAATGGACTTTGTTGAAAGATTAAATTTAACTGTATGAATCTTTTTCATGTCTTTCTTGCTTTAGCATTACTGAATGCCGAATTAATCCCCTTAATAAATTCTTGTCGCAAAAATTGACTCTTATATGATATTTTCATTTTCACAGTTTCCAACAGGATAAAAATCAAACTATAATAAAAAAACATAGTTAGAATAAACAGATTAAATAAATACCGTCGACTTGTTTTTATATTGTTACATATCAACAGCAATTGTCTTTAAGTGTTTAATATTTTTATTATAATTTTCTAATAAAGCGTTCTTTGTATCAATGTTTATATAATATTTTTTTCTCGTTTTATACTATAGAAAATACGGGCAAAGTTTTATCGTTTAACTTTGGGATATCTTGTACATAAATTTCAAAATTATTCTATATAACAAAGATATATCAAAAACCACGGTAAAAAAAAATAAATCTCACTTATTTTCACGCGGGAATGTGAATCCAAGACGAACATGAATCCAAAAAGAGAAAGAAAATTAACAAATGAAGCTAAGAAATCAAGAAAGGCAGAAAAAAATTAAGTACGGAATTAAGAGAGGGAAGAGACGGAGGAGAAAGAAATAAAATGTATATGACGAATCTGCGCAAACTTATGCCTGTTTGATATCAAGCAACATTTTGCATGTGTGCGTCATTTGGATTCAGGTTCTTTTTCCTTGAATTTCCAACTTAAAAGAATCATATATTTCAACCGTATCATTAAGCTTTCATCAAGCAAGTAAAGCATTGTTTTATATCCATAATTCTTGTTATTAGGTATAGCAGTTTTAGCATAATTTTAACAAGAATTTAATATAAATACTACTAAATAGTATATATAAAATTATATAAATCGTATATAAAAAGTTTTAGATTAAATAAATATTAAATAAATATAAGTTTTTTTTGCATTAAATCTATTTACTTTTAATTAATTCCATCGTTTTCATTAGTACATATATATGCCCTTATCACTCTTCAAACATATTTTTATGATAAAAAATATATCTTCCAAGTTTCATAATATGTTATGTATAATTTTTTACTCCAATTGATGCAATTTTTTTAATATCACAAGTTTTGTAAGAAAAATAAAATTAAAAATCAATTTAAAAAATAAACAATGCTTTTTTTGTATAATAATATGTTTCTGGATGAGCGTGTGCATATGACATGCTCTTTTTTAATATATATATTTTTGTCGTTTTGAAAAGGTATATAATAATCTAATATTTTTAAATCTTTCTCTTTCTCGCTCTTTTGCTTTAACTAATCAAATCGTAATGTAGGTTATGCATTTGAGAACACTGATTTTGGGAGAAGCTAATCGAGACCAATCGGTATAAAAGCCCAATCGTGTAATGATAGGATCGTGCATAACCTTCAGCCTTTTTGGCAAATTAAAAAGTGATTTTATGCATATAGCTGACGATCGAAGTAACTGTATCGTAAGTGCATCAGGGCGCACCGTGGTACATACACAATGAATTAAATTGGTCACACCTTCGAACTAGTGGAAGAATGTAAACTATATAAAGCCGAATGACATAAGGCAAAATAAACTCATTTATATTCGTTGTGCTAATAAATCTAACAAGTATGTAATTAGATGATGATAATCAAGTTTATATTAAACTCTTTTCTAAAGAGAAAAGAATAAGATGGATAAGATCTTTTAGTACACAAATCAAAACTGATTCAGCTCCTATTAGGGAAAAAGATTAAAATTCGTATGGACATTGGCGTTCGGTTAAAGAGGGAGAAAGTAGCGACCCTTCCTGCTCCCTCAGTCAAGCAAACATAATCCTACGTTGCGTGCGGCCTGCTTTAAGAAGTTGATCTGGGCCAGATACATACGTCGTCGGTAGTATTATACGCAGCATTCTTATAAATCACCATCATGTCGCGCCCCTTTAAGAGTCATATAAAAAAAAAATCTATAGTCCAGTACATTTAGTAGCACGCTACATCCGCCAACCGTAATATTAGCATTTGTGCTCTTTACATTTTTTTTTTTAACCTTTTATCACACTTTTAAATTTCGATTAATTTCGCTCAATTCAGAATATTAATTACAAATATTTTCAACAAAGTTGTAAATTAGGTCACTGAGAATTTATTAAATATCTTTCAATCGTTCATTTAAATCTAAAGATTTTTCAGAGATCGCTGAATATAATGTCAAAAAATTGACATTCAGAATAGTAAAATCAATATAGTAAATGTCAAAATAAAAAGAAATGTAAGATTTTTTTATTAGTTTTGCTATTTTAAATTCGTCAATTTTTACATTAAATTTGTATTTTTAGCTATTTGAAAAACTCTTAAGTTTGAATAAACATCATTGAAAAATATTTGATACATTCTTTATATTTAATCATGAGTATCTTATCGACTGTAATCGGACACAACAAATTCCTTTTAAGAGTGCTAACAATATATTTAATTTTAATTGCGATGAATTTTTTCCAACACATTATAATATTGTATTGCTGTATAATAATACATTAAAATAATTTTTTTTTAAACTTTAATCGCAAATTTTTCAGAATTGTGATACGATAGAGTAATTTAAAGGCCGTATAATCATATATTTTCTTTTATTTAAAAAAAGATATTTTTGTTGAACTACGATATTGATTTGGTCAGCCATCCGCATCACTGATATGATAAAAAACAAAAGAAGATTCAATATTTCTCTTTCTCTCTCTTTTTCTCTCTCTCTCCCTTACTTTTTCACCGTTAGGCCAGATTATAGGTATTATAGAAAAAAAAGTATATATAGGCTGTTTCTGAGATCTACCTTTATCTTTCAACATCTTTTCTAATTTGATTATTTAAATTTATAATATTATATTTAATATTATATATAACATTATTATTATTACATAACATATATATAACATTATTATTATTAATATTTATATTGGCATACTGATTAGATATTATTAATATTATATTATTACTAACATTTTTTACGGGCAATTTAGAAACCAAATAATAAAAATTTTAAAAATTAGAGGTTTAACGAATATTTATTTTTTCATAAAAACATTTTTGTGAGTTATGAAGAAAAAAAAAAGAAAACGTAAGAATGTTCATAGTGCTTCATAGAGCATTCATAGTGCTATGAAGTCGATCCTCCCTTGAAGCAGATGTGTTTACAACGTCAGTCAAGTTCACGAGTATCGAGGTCGATCAGGCCATGCTTTATTCGAGCGTGATTAATATTCTCCCTATCTATGATAACGCGCGTTTATATATTTTTTATCAAGACAAATTATCACTGTGTGTGATGGACCATTCATATAATTATTTTTGATAAAAAAGCATTACATAATATTGTATCATATACTTAATATTTCACTTTGCAGTAAACAAGCAACATGCACATTCCAACAAATTATTTTATTAATTAAATTAATTAAATTTAACTTCAATTTGCACATAAATGCATAGTCTTTTCTCTTTGATTTGTCTCTTCTATATAATAATTTATTTCTATCATTGACAAAAATTATTTACCTTGAAAGTCTTATAACTGGATACTACGTAGGAGGCACCATCTTCAAGCTCATCAAGGCTGAGCTTCCGGTCACCATCCATCGAAAAGATATGCCGCGCACCTCTCGGTAGATCCATCCGAAGGGACAATCTGTCCAGCAGAGCTTCCAAAGAACCAATATCGCGCCCAGGTTTGAATCTGAATATTTAAGATTTTTCTGAATTAAATACAGAATATAATCTCAAAATTATTAAAATATCTTTTTAAAATCTTTTAATTAAATAAAAAGGAAATATAATGTTATAATATATATTCTTTGCTATTTCAAACTATATTCTATTCAAACTATATTCAATTTGCTCTTAATTTGAATATTGCTACAAAAAGATCATCTACAAAAACTCGGCGCTTTATAAAAAGGCAAACTTTTCATACAAAATTTGAATTTACAAAACCTTTTAGGAAAAATCTGCAATATACAAGGTATCCCAGATCTGTATGTCCAAACTGAAGGGGTGAATTCAGCATATCAAAACAAGAAATTTTTCTATTTCGCATTTTGGTCAAATCTCAAAAATAGCAAATCAAAATTTAATAAAAATGTATTGCTATTTTTATTAAATTCGGGTATTAAAGCCACAAAAATCATTTTTTCAAAACGTAATTTTTATCGATTGAATAATGATTTTTACGGCTTTAATACCTGAATTTGGTAAAAATAGCAATACCCCATTTTTATTAAATTTTGATTTGGGAAAGCGTTATTTTAAGAATTTGATCAAAGTGACAAATAGAAAAATTTCTTGTTTTGAGTTGAATTTATCCCTTTAATTATTAATTAGATAAATTATATATA
>NW_021850553.1:2009144-2014154 GCF_003651465.1 Formica exsecta
ATATACAATTTATCTAATATTTATATTATAGTTATATATGTAATTAGTTTTATTTTAAGATCTGTAAAAGATTCGATACTGAAAAAACTATGTAAACAATTATTGAACATATTATGTATATGTGCGTGTATGTGTGTGTTTACATTATTAAAATAAAACTTATAGAATGTAGAGAAGAACTAAAAAATTTAATGCATATCTTATTATGTTTTCATTTTAGATTAGAAAAATGTTATAAATCTACGAACTTAATTATTATACACATATAATCAATAATTATTAATCTTTTAATAAGTTAACATAATAAAATTATTCTATGTATCCCTCTCAATATGTATCACAGTATCTTTTTCAGATTGCAATAAGTTGAGTTAGAGTAAACTTGGTTAAAATGGTTCTTACCGAAACTCAACGCCAGGAAAATAGGGGTCGCCATTTTTGTAAAAGGTGACTCTTCTCGCTCGCCAGTAGCCGAGGTTGTTGTATCTCGCGGCTTGTAACTCGTGCCGGCTCTTGGGTCGGCTCGACTGCTCCGACTGCTCCGGAGGCGGCATGCGGGGACTGGAGGGTCTGCTCTGCCTCCAGAAGCCGGCCATGCCGCCTCCACCCCCACCTTCGCCATCAATCGACACACCCCCGATCTCTTCTTGCATCGTCATTCCACCCTCCACTGCGATTCCACCCTCCACTGCGAGACCACCTTCTTCATCCCCTTCCTCATCCTCTTCTATTACAACGTCTTCTTCCTCTTCCTCCTCCTCCTCGTCCTCCTCGTCATCCTCCACCGGCATCGCTGACACTGCTGTGGGCGTCGCGACGCTCGCGGCGGCGCCGTTCTTTGGCGAGTTTTCGCGAGTTCGCGGTTTTTCTTGCTCTTCTTTTCTCATCGAACCTGAATGAAAGAGTTAGAGTTGTTTGAAATTAATTATAGCCAAACTTTTTTTTTTTTTTTTTTTTTTTTTATCACGCTACTACTTTATCGGTTCTTTATTATAAAATAAAAATCATTATTTAAATTAAGAAATATGAATAAATATGATTGCACTCGTAAAAACATTTTTATTCTACACATATGTCAAAAGAGCGGAAATTGAGAGAAAAATAAAAAATAAAAAATTTGCTCAATGAATTATGAATACGGAGATTCAACTATGAATAGAGAGTACAATAAATGGCGATGCAATTATTAAGAGGAAGATAGAGAGTGAAAGAGAAATGATTTCTCATAAAGAAATGAAAATAAAATATAAAACAATTTTTTCGATACAATAACTGCATAATTTTCGAAAGAACAGAACTATATTTTGTGAATATAAAAATAAATTTATTAGAAATCTAAATAGGATAAATAGATAGATTAATTTATTGAACGTTCAGGAAAAGATTCTCTTTAAATGCTATAACCAAAATAAGGCGTTTAAAAGAAATGATGCATTAACATATCTCAACAAATATTCAATCTTTTTAGAACAATGTATTTAATAAATCGTTTTTTCATCATATGACAAAATTATCAAATGATATTTCGAAATAGCAATCGATCAATATCAAAATTTCTCTTCAAAAGATTCTTTTAAAAAATGACGAAAAAGATCATTATATATATAAAATATTTATATCTGCATACAAGGGAGAAAAGTTTAGATCGATATCTTAACTGGTGTTTTAATCGAAAAATTCTAAGAATATTTTTAATACTGAAAATACACATGCGCGCACACGCGAGCTTATATGTATTGTATAATATACAGTATATACAATTTTTTGACGCGTTGCAATAACTATATATATAAACGGGAAAAGATCCTACTTGAAAAAAATAACATAAATTTAAACCAACAAGTTATATTTGGATTTAAATAAGTTTAGTCTGCAAACTCTTAATTGTCAAACCATCAATTCTGCCTCTCCCCCCTGCACATACATAGTATGACATGATCTTGAGAGCGATCTTGTAAGATGATTTCTCACCTACGTCCTTCAACTTTGTTACGGTGACTGTATCATCAACCCCGTTGTTACCACCGTTACCGTCACCCCCGTTACCGCCTTCGTTCTGCCCCAGTCTATCGGCACGCGAACCTGACTGATTTTCAATCTCGATCATCCGCAAGGTGAGGCCGCCGCCACTTTTACACGTTCTTACTTGGCCTGTGCTCTTGCAATTGCAGAAAAGGATTCAGATTCGTGTTGGATAGAAAGAAGTTTGCTTAGTGAATTGATGAATTCTGTAAACCTGTCGTGTTTGCAATACGATGAGAAATGTATTATAATGCTAAAAATTAAAAACAAATATATGATGAATTAAAGAGATCTAAAATGAACAGATATCGGATCATTGACAGGCGACGCAAATTATTATAAAAATGAAAGACTTTTGCTTTTCCATTCCTAGCATACTTGTATAATATAATTACTCGGAAAATGATTGTATCGCAAGCAGATGTGGAGCGCACGTGTCTTTTAAAATTTCAAGGTTCTGAATATGGAAACACGAATCGCCACTTTAAGAATATTATTTAAGTAATCAGACAATATATAATGTGTTGCGTGATAACTGAGGATTCCCGATCGATCAGTCGTTTTTATTTCACAACTGCAGCTCCCACTGCAGATCCATTGATCAGCAGCTCGACCTATGTATAATATATGTATTTTGTCGTCTCATAATTTTACCCCTTAATGAATGATTTATGTATAATTGAATACCTAATATTTGATTCTCAAATCGAAACTTTTCTTTATTGTACATACGAGCGAGAACATGGATAGAGCAATAATTTCATATTGCATTTTTGTAATCCTGAATGTGAATTAGGCGAATTTTCCAATAAACGCGCGACTAGGACCTAGGACCTCATTTATTGCAAAAGACCTCTAAATTAAATTGATTGATTGTTTAGAGACGCCTCAAAATGCCAAAATCTATCACTGGCTTTAGTTTTTGCAATTCTTTATATCACAATAAATATTTATAAAAAATAAAAAAACTAGAAAATTTTATTATACAATAACGTTACATCCATTTTTTGAATCTAAATCGTATGCTTATATTTTTTGAATCATCGAATTCCGCAAGAGTTTCGTGACTAACTATCTATCATTAGTCCCAGTATGCGCAAGACACAGGTGCGTGACCACACCTCTCTTGAATACAAAATAGTGCCGACTGCTTTTTGCGCTGATTTATGCGCTCGTTTCTCATCTCGTTTTCTCTGTTATTTAGCAACTATTCTGTCATTTCAACTAACAAAAGTAATAAATTTAACTGGCAGACAACAACGTTCAGACAAAACTATGGCAGTAATATACTCTCATTTCAAATCTCAGTTTATGTAACTCAAGAAAGATTTTAATTTATATAAGGAGGGGAAGAAAGTTATATCTTTCTGGTTTTACTGGAGAATATTAGTAAATAATAATTTTTACATTTTATAATAAAGTTAACATATTGCAAAACCTTTTGCAACATATTGTTTGGTTTTATTTTTAAAAGTATAAAAATATTTATTATGTAATTAATTTTTTTATTTCCATTTACTTTTATAGTTATTTATATTACTTTATTTATAGTTATATATAGTTATTTATATTACTAATTATATATTACTTTTACTTATATAGTTTAATTCCCTTGTGATAAATATTTTTATACTTTTATACGATCCTGTTTCATATATATAATTTGCATATATATACACAATCTCAATTTTTTTTGAAATATGAATTTAAGATACTTTAACAAGCTCTTATCGTCTATCTTGTTATTTGAATTGTATCAAAACTGAAGTTACAGTCAAAAAGATATTCGAATCATACTTGTTAAAACTTACGATGTAGCATCAGTTGAGTCTTCAAGAAGCAAAGCAAACATCACCACATAGAAAAACAAACAAAAACAATATCTATTATAGTTAAAAAAAAGTTATTTATTAAAGCGAAATAAGAAATTTATCATCTTTCCGTGACATAAAATTATTTTGCTTAATCTAATTTATACACAAGGGAGAATTCTCATGAGTATCACCTTTTCTCTCACTTTCGAGAAAACTTTTTTTTTCTTCTTCTAGACAATTTTTAATAATCTTAAACTCTATCTTTTAACAATAATTGAAATCATTTCAAAATCATATGAAAATCATTATTTGAATTTATGTAAACATTCATTAGAGAAGGCTGTGCATTCCCCATACCATTAAGGAAAACATCTTCAAGATGGAAGAAACATATCACAAAGCAAATGATAATTATTTTGATCAATAAAAATTACTTTAAAATTATATGTATAACAGCATTTTTGTAACAGCTAAAAAATTGTATTTATATTTTAATTTTTGCGAAAAGATAATTATTAAGAATTAGAAAAAGAAATCAAGTAAAATTAATTAAATATTAAATACAAATATATTAAAAAATTTTTTGTTTAATAAATAAATATTATAAATTTCTTACACTCACTTGTGATTTGGTTAATCGACACTGTGAAAATAAAGTATCCGCCAAGTAAGATGGCCTAAAGTTCATTGAAGTTCACTGACACTATGCTGCTATCATTGATGATCGCGATCGGCATTAATTTCGCGGCATATCTTGCGACTGCCATATTACGTGCGAACGAATCGCGGTCGAATCGCCTTTGCGTTGAAATTCAATCGGCTACGATCGCGACTACAGTATACATATTCATGCGTCCTTCGACGATGACGTCCCGGCGTCGAGTGGCCGCGCAACCTCGGCGCCGCCGGCAACCGTCGATGTCCTCTCTCACCGTCTCCATCGTCGCTCTTCGTCGCGGCGTCGATACCCGTGTCAGTGAACGCGAAACTTGTTGCACCGAACTTAAATTTCAGAAAGAAACACAAAATGCAAAATATATTATATATACAGTAGTATGTATACCGTTTTACTGCTGAATTTTAGAATTGGACGCATCATACATAGATATCTCGATATTTCAACTGTATATATATGTACACCCCCCCCCCCCACACCACACGGGCTTTCAGGACC
>NW_021850553.1:2014234-2017937 GCF_003651465.1 Formica exsecta
CCCCACACACACAGGGTGTTTCAGGACCTATGAGATGAACTTCAGGAGATGGTAGGTCTTACCAAGAGAATCAATTTTGTATTAAGAAACCCTGAAACCCGTATCCTTAAAGAGCTACGCGACCGCCTACTAGATAGGCAACCGGTCGAACGACAGGGTTGTGCGTGACGTTTGACAACTAATTCACGTCCTTTGATATTTTTTGTTTCTAATCTAAAAATATAAAGAAACAATTTTGTTGCACACTCTAGTTCTAATATGATAGTTTTAGTTTTTTTCCTTTCTTCTTTCGTCACCCCACCCAAAGAGAAGCCTCTTGTGTGTATACACATTAGATTATAACTATGCTATACAGTAGTATATATTTTAAGTCATACCATTCTCTAATAAACAATATTTTTCGACATTTTATGTGTATGTTACGACTTATATATAAACGTGATTTTACCAATTTAAATAATATACTTTATAACAGACCAATAAATTACATATAAATTGGAAATTTGAATCATATAATTATCGCATAATTATATCTCATTCTATATGTCTATATATTTTACCAGAAAAACCATTCCACCCCGCAATTATATATACACCTTGATGTAATCAATATGCTTATCAGTTGACTTTAAGGAGGTCAACAAGCTTCCGTGTCGCCGTGTCGCCGATTGCCGATAAAGCGAGTACTTATATTACAAGCAAGTATAACGTAATAAGTATGGAATATATATGCCAGGACCATATACATGGCCTAACACAACTTAGACATGTTCTTTTTTTTCCTAATATAGCAAAGCAGGACATAATACGCAATCCGCTGGTCTCGGTTGATTTGTTTTTCAGATATCGTGTATGCTAATTCGAGAAAAATCGTTTTGAGAGGAAGCAACTTTAATATTTGATATGAAAAATAATAAAAATAATAAAAATTTGCTTGGTAATTGTTTATTTAAAATTATTGATTCTTTTAAGTAATTGTATTGAATTATGACAAATATTAAAAGTGAAAAATTGTATAAATTTTTTCGTGTGCTATTATAGCACTGCTATACATGCACGTCGAAATAAATCAATTTCTTTGTATGCTATATTACTCGTGTTCAATGGTATAAACTCAGAGACGGAATCTAAGCTGGGTCATTTCTCTACTCTTGAAAGTTCACTTCAGTATATGTTATAGAATTCAATGGTTTTTATCACGAAAACCGAATATTTCCGCATCGCATCTGCGGAATTATCGGAAGCTCACTGAAATTGGTGTCTATCTATCACGTGTTTTTCGTAAAATTGTCTTATTGGTGTGTATTTCTTTTCTTTTTTTTTTAATTTACTTAATTAATAAATAAATATATAATCTAATTTATACATATCTGCCAGTTTTTTAACAAAAACATATCTTATTATAACTTATCAAGTTGTAAAACTATCTATTAATTCACGAATCTATAACATAGAATCTTGCAAATTCATAAATCTATTTTATCAAATACGAGTTATGAAACATGCAAAAAAATTAATCTATTTTAATGTATAATGTAAGAAAAAAAAATTGGAATAATTTTTCGCTCTTGACATCATATTATGATTATAGCGAAGAATAACGAGTCTTAATAAATAGTTTCATAATAAATGTGTGTTCAGATTTTCTCTCTCAGAAAAAACGAGATTGCGGCTTTCCCTAGAATTATCGATTGTGACGCGCGTTCATAATAAAGCACACAAGTCCATTAGCCTAAAATTTTCTGCTTGTAAAATCTATTTTTTTTTTTTACCTGTACTTCTCCGCGTGTAAGTTTTGCTCTTCTATTTATCACATATGATCTTCTCTTTCTTCGATTTTCTCTTCTTGCCTGATTTTTTTTGCTTCATATCTTCTGATATCTTTATCTGAATGTTTTCTGGCCTATTCAATATTATTTCTTCCTGATTAAAATTTGATAAAGAACAATTATCAATTTTTCCTATGTCTTTTTTATTTCTTTTTGTCTTTATTTCATTTTCTATTTTGTTTTCTACTTGTGATACGACAAATTCAACAACATTCCTTGATATCTTCACTTGTCCATCATTCGTTGAGATTTCTCCTTTCCTCTTCTTTATTCCTTTTTCACGCTGTTTTTGCGTGCATTCAACTTTCTTCACCATATCAATTTTTTTTATATCTAAGTTAGCTATAGTAGAATTTACATTACCTCCTTTGCGTTTGCATTCTGGCAAAGCCACGTCGAAGTTTCTTTCAAATACTGCCACAAAAAAACCGTTGCAAAAATCAAGATTTGGCTTCGAATACAAACATTTATCCCCGCAATTGTATCTTTTGGAACTAAAATTTATCCAATTATTTTTCAGCAACTGTTGAGCTGGTACCAGGCAATAAGCATTGCCAATATCAGCGAGAACTTCGTCTATCACTTCTTCATTCTCTTCAGGATAAAGAGAACAGGTGCTATAGATTATTCTTTTTGCATTCGGAAAATTAAGGAGCGCGTATCTAAGAAGGTAAGCTTGAAACGATTGTAGATTTTGCAGGCGCTTTGACAAAGACTTGTTGTTTATATTGCTTTGTTCTGGTCTGTCCACAATACCTGTGATAAAAATCATTCCACATAAATGAAAATTTTCATTTATTTATAGCGTTATACTTTAAGCATTAAACAAAATATGTCCAAATGATTATAATATCTGTAATAGATGTCTTTTTCATTAATCAGAATTAATTCTATTAATTAAAAATAATCGACTGCTTTTAAATTCTTTATTATTTTTTTTATTGATAATTTAAAAGATTAAACATAAAGAAGTTTTACCTGATCCAGAACAACTTGGATCGACCAGGATATATTCCACATGTGAATACTGTTTCGGATCGAGAGTTAAAACATCTTGATTAAGAGGTTTCACACAGAAGGAATGAGTTGTCCTTATCTGCCTGAATAAGGTTTCAAATCTCTTAACATCGATTTCCACAGCATAAACCTCCCTGAAAAGAGTTTTTATAAACATCTATCTTTCTCTCTCCAAAAATTTAAACATTAAAAAAAAAGTATGTAAGTATGTGATATTAATAAAACATAATTGATATAAAAGATATAAAATTAATTATTTAATAAAACCTTTTTTATGAATTATTTTCAAATTTCTCATATTTTATGTTATATATTCAAAATTCTGAATATCTTTTTATTATCTTTACAATATCTTTTATTTTACATTTTTTTAATTTTTGCTATTGAAGATCGGTAATTAGACGTCAAAATTATGTGAACAAATTCACTTAAAATTAAGTAAAAAATTAGAATTTGTTATTTGTTTCATGGTATTTAAAAATAACAGAGATTTAGTTTTATTCTTGATGTATAATCTCATATAACAAATTCTATATAGACACACAACATATACAAATTACATACCCATTATTCTGTAGTTTTGCTGCTATATGAGTAGCCTTCATGCCAGGTGCCGCACACATATCCAGTACTGTGGAACCACTAACAGGATTCAACAAGTGTGCTGGCAAGCAGCTAGCCTAAATATGAGATAAAAAATCCGAAATTAAAATAAGATTAATAAATATATAAATAAGAATACTAATAATAATTTTACAATAACAATCAACAAAAATTTTCTATATATACATGCTAAACTCTAATATTAAATAACAAAAATAAAAAGTTCTTATATATATATATATAATTAATGTTTG
>NW_021850553.1:2018128-2045011 GCF_003651465.1 Formica exsecta
TATATATAATTAATGTTTGATAGTATTAGATTAAAAGGAGAATTAGAAAGAGTACTTTATCAGTATTAAAAATATCTTATATCTTATATCTTATCATCTGTACCTTATCTTGAAGAATGAGTTCACCATTTTGATAGCCGGAATGTTCATGAAAGGATGTCAAGGGCGGAAAAGCAAGCACTTCCGGTATATGAAAATCTTGTATAAAGTAGGATTCCGATAATTGTGATAAGGTTTGCAGATATGAGGAATATGTTGTACTCCTGCATAATAACTGCCATCCCTCTTTTTGGAAGAAGGAGATGGCTTTCTCCACTGATAATAAAAGAGTGTTGACACGGACGTATCGAGGCTTTTGCACTACATAAAAAAAAAAATTTTATTTTTTATTTGAAATTTTCTTCTGCATCATAATACTTATGATATTATTATAATAAATAATTCATTTCTTATATATTTGATATGATTACAACCATAAAGAAATGTATCGTGTTCCTAACAATAGAATTAGTCATCTTGTTAATGATTAGTAATCATATTATAACTTTTGGTACAAAAAATACATTGAATTTTTCAATTAATTTAATGGCAATGAATATATATGTAGTAATAAAATTTTATTTTTCTGTAGTATCTCAGAATACAATCATATCTGTGTGAAATGTCGCATAGTAGATCATCATTGACAAGAACAAAAAAATTTATTTTAAATGTATTATTTTCTAAAACAAAATTTCAGAAAAAAAAAAATATACACACACACACACACACACACACACACACAAAATTGTTTAAATGTCATTCTACATATTTATCATACACAAGAACTAAAAAAAATGTGCCGTTCTATGAATCAAGCATAATAATAATCTGAATTTTAAAAAATATATATATTGTCAAAATGAGCATCCATGTATTTTATACATTTTTTTGCATTTTTAAAACCGAGAAAAATAGTTAGTGTTCTGTTTCTGAAAATTCACCGTATATTATATTATTATTATTTATTTTGAGAATACAAAATTTAACATAGCATAATTCTAAAAAGAACAGGCTTGAAACAAGAGACAATATTTATTTTTTATATAAATCAACCAAAACCGTTTCCTTTTTATAAATCTTTACAATGATATATTACATATGCTTATGTAATGTTGACAACAAAGAATTATAAACTAATATTTATATTAATGTAGTGCTATTTTTTGCTGATATAATATAGAATATCTTGCTTTTTTTTTGATTATTAAGTTTTTTCTCCACATTTTTTATAATTAATAATAATATATATACATCAATTATACACAAATGTATTTGCTTAACTAACAAAAAGGTTGTCTTTTCCATAATATAAGAAATCTCTGATAAGATCTTTATCAAAGAGAAAGTTATTTTAATCAACTTTCTTATTCAAACTCTCTTTAGATTCTACTCTATCTTCATTCTGTTCTTTCTCTTCAATGGACTCATGTAGAGCCTGATAAGCATAACAAGAGATAATAAGGTTCACCATGATCACAGCAGCCAGCACAGAAACACAATTAGTCACAAAAGTATCGGTCTGGAATTCTAAAGTCATGAAATGTTGTATCCCGAAAAAGGCAGCAAATGGTAAAGTAAACATCGCAATACTATATAGAAATAATGTTCCCATGACTTCCACCAGACCCATTGCACAGTTATTCTTTTTGTCACAACTCGGATCCTGACGACAGGATTTTTGATGATCCCACAAATTTTTGATGCCAGCTCCTTTGTTCTGTCTACTGGACAGTATTCTGCAGTTGCGAATAATCAGGACCATGAAGGAAAAGATCTCTACTGCACAATGATGATTCTCCAAAGATCAAATCTCTGCAAAAATGCAAGCATGTCGTGATTATTGGGCAGCGAAATGGCACAATTACCTTTTTCTTTATGAGAGATGAAAGTTTCTATGTAGTTGAGGTTTTTCAACTCTTCTTGCAACTTCTTCTCATAAGCTAGCACAGTTAAAACTGGTTTGGAGTGACTCTTTAGGCATTTTTTGCCCCATAGAAGCTCTGTTATGAGAACACTAGCTAGCCAGGGATCCAAACGCGGTTGCTCTGTGAGAATGTGGGTCTTGTGGAAGAGTTGATCTAAGTGAGGCAGCATTCGCAAGGTATTCATTGAGAGACCATATATGCCGGCTATGTTCTAAATCGCAAAGGCAGCAAAATATGTCATATGTGAAATCTGTTTTCTTCTTCTATTAAATAATATACAGGATAATATTCTGTTAAATAATATCCTCATACCAGTAGTACAATCAAAAAGGGAATAATTTCTCATGAAAATATATGTTTAAAATATGAAATAAAATATTTTTTTATACAGTTTTCAAGAAAAATGATTTAAAAAATAAGAAAGTAATATATAAGATATTTAAGCTTTTTAAAATTTGAATAATCTTCAATGATTTTATTATATGCTATCAAATTTGTCTCAACAGTAGTTATTAGAATATAAATTTAAAAAAGAGATAAAACATTTAATTTATATAAAATAAAGCAATTTAAAATAATTTAAATTACTAAAGTAGTTGTATAAAAAAATTAAAAATGTTAATTATAAGTTATAAAAATATTAATATTACTCTTTTGCCTTTTCTATAAAATATATTCTTTTACACATTTTTATAATTTTATAGAGTCAGGGTCGAGACAAATTTAATACATATATGTAAAAAAAAAAATTATTCGAATTTAAGATAGTTTAAGAAATAAACACACACACCTACAAAATTATGTAAAATTCACTTTTTCACAGAGCATTATATATATAAACTTTTCTATTCTTAAAGTAATTCCAAAAACAAACCTCCTAAAAAAATTGTTTTTTACATTTTTCATTTATTTATTCATGAGAAATCATTCCTTTTTCAATAGTATTATCTAAGACACCTTGTATATCGATAGTATGATCAATAACTTAATTAATTATTATGAGATCAAATAATAAAAGAATTCTATGTTATATAATACAATATTGTTGAGTTTGCCTTGCACATTGTAAAAATGTACAGAAACAATAAATACATAATTTATTTTAAATAAAAAAGTTGATAATCTTGACATTTTGAAGAAATAAATGTTGAAATAAATTATATCATTATACATATAGAGTTCGCTGTTTTTTCAAATAATGTATTTTTCTAATTTTTTTTTTTCTCTTCAAGAGCATTAGATGTTTCATCAATAAGATATTTAGATACTTAAATTATATATTCACAAACATAAAGCATGACAATATTTCGAAAAAAATGTTTGCAATATGAAAAAATGTTATTAGACAAGATTAAAATATACAAAAAATATTTTTCCAATGTGTCTATTCATATGTATTTATTCTCTTCTTTATGTGAAAAAGATTTCAAGGACATTAAGTCTTTTTACAAAGAAAATTTGTTCTTTTTTTTTTCTTTTTATAAATGATCTCTATTTCTCTTATGACACTTTATATACAAAAGTATTAAGACAAAGCCTTATTTAAAAAAATATCTATATAATACATGAAATTACTAAAAATTATAAAATTATGAAATTATGATACTAATAAAATTGTCACAAAAAGACCGCAGTTTTTTTCTATTTCTATATTTTGTGTAAAATCATTTTGAACTTACGGAATGATTCTTCTCGTAAATTAAAGTTTTTAGACTGGCACCATCCTCTTGCACGCGGCGTACAATATCGGCCGTGAATTTATAAATACGTGGAACCTTAACAGAATGTACGAATCCGGTCGACATATTATAAATTTAAGACTACTCAAGAATTATATTTTATCATGAAGATAATATATAATTAATGAAATTAATTCGTTGAACACCTTTATGAACAGTTTATCGCACAAATTAGGTTATTGTTCATGGAAGATGAAAGCCTTCCAACGAAAAGGGTGGGAACGTCCCATTTGACCACTAGACCACTTCCCAATTGATCACAGCCATTCATACCGACCGGTACCTAGGGCAACCAGCAACGATTGACCAATCAAAGAGTCTTATTTAAAATTGGCTAATTGGTAACGTGCCCAATCGAACTCAAAAAAGATACATATTGGGTGCTTTCCATTTAGTGACTCAAGTCGACACAAGCAGAGAGAAGCCTGAGAGAGGCAATGCCGACGATTTTCGCGGGACGCTTTTTCTAGGCCGTAGAGCAGCGCCGTGCATCCACTTTTAGGAATTGGAAACACTACTTTATAACTTCATAATGCCATTATGAACAAAAGCATTGTAATCCTAGTGTTAAACTTTAACGGTTCCGGCATAAATTAACAGTTACGGCCTGCATAAATCAGCCTTTAGGCTGGTATTCATAATCAGTTATTATTTCAAGACCGTCTTAAGGGCCGTCTACAATGGCAGTAATGCGGGGTCTACAATGCAGTCGTAAGAGCCCTAAAGGCTGGTTTATGCAGGCCGTAACTGTTAATTTATGCCGGAACCGTTAAAGTTTAACACTAGGATTACAATGCTTTTGTTCATAATGGCATTATGAAGTTATAAAGTTTATTTTATATATATATGTATTTCATATTTCCTTTATTTTTATATTTAGAAAAATTGTAAGTTGATTGGCTACCGTGTCTTTTTGCTCGCTGCAAATATTGCCGCGTCCTGTGAGCAGGAGCTTATTCAGACGGATCTGCACAGTCGTGTAAATATATGCAAGGAAATTGATTGGTTTACAAACAAATGCATAAGGAAATGGGTTAATCGATTTCCTTATGCATTGTTTATGCGATTATGCAAATCCGTCTGAATAGGCCCTTTAAATGAGATGCATCGGAATGCAATTTTGTTCGGCTCGGAATACGATTTTTTGTTCGGTTCCTTTCGGATAAACTCGGTTCGGCTACATACTTGTGATTGGTAGGTAGTGTTTCGAGCCACGTCAAACGCCAAACTGTTTCATGCACATCGAAATCGAAGTTGTTAGTAGTACATATGTACATACCGTGGTAGTACCTGGTAGTACCTCCTTTACCATTGCAGAATAGGTTTCGTCTATATATTTTATACGTTTATGGTCTCTGGCGCTTATATTATTCCAAAGGTAAGACCGCCATTTGTACGCGCCATCTGGCACTGGCAGTGACAAAGTACCGAATATATCGTGAATCCGCAGTTTCATTGAGTTTCCTTTCGTCGAAGACTTTGCTATCATTCTTCTCGTGTTGATGTTGATGCGCGACAAATCTCGCGAGCACGTAGCACGTCTTCGGGTGTTCCGAGGTTGATATTCGTTCTGCTTTGAAAATTAATTTATCGCAAACCTAACCTCAATTCTTGATTTTCGATTTGATAGTCATATTCTACGGAACATTAAATTTGAACTTTTTATCGTATGAGAAATTAATATTTAATCCTAATATTCGACTGTTAAACTTATTTTTTTGATAATACTTTTTTTAATTATAAAACAAAAAAAAGGAATTATTTTAATGGATATTTCTAAGTAGAGAGATTTTGTGTTGTGCTATTAGTTCAGGAATATATTCATAGCATATATTCATAGAATTTGTAATTAAAGTTTCCAATGAAATGAAAACCCCATTTAGAATCTATGATTCTTTGTACATATTTATTACACAATAATCCTTACTAACATTGGTATTGAGGATGAAGTGCTTTCTGTAACATTAGCAATTTTGCTAGAAATTGATTGGTTCAAAGTTGCAGTACATCATAAATGGAAAGGTGATTATAGTAGATACTATCAGAATGCATAGCAGCAAAACTGCAGCCGGCACTGAATTTTTCAGCAATTAAGGTATTTAATTTTGCTATGGAGATTTTGTGCAATGATATATAGATGTAATATAGAATAAAATGTAATGAAATTATAAAGAAGAAATGTCAATTTTGACTATACTTTTTATTTGCCATACAAATGTGTAGAACAAAAGTTCTAAACATATAGAATTGACATGATGTTTAACAATATTTTTATTTTACATGTACCATACAAATAGAAAACAAAGGAAGAGTTAAAAAAAATAAGAGATGCAACTGCTTGATATCGATAAATTAAGATTTTAGATAGGTTTAATATTTGTATATCTTACACACACATATATATATTTTACTTTTTTCTTAAATCTTAATTATTATCACGAATATTACAAATATCAAAAAGAAAGAGGAAGAATAATAAAGATGTTATATACATTTTACAGCAAAAAAATATACAGAAGATATCGGACTAAAATTAGCCACATGCTGGAGAGCAAGTTTAAATGATTCTGAAAAAAATGCCAAACTCTGAAATCAATAAGCGGGATCATAATTATAGTGAATCGGAACCACCTCAGAATGCCAACAATTCCGACAGTAGCACTATCAATAGGGAATCCAAAATGGCGCCTATTGTGGGCCAAATTAAGGATATCGATGAGCTGAAGAAGATTGCGCCACGCGTTCGACTACAAGATGCTAAGAGCCTAAATGAGTTGACAAGGATCTCATCCTTAAGTAACAATAACAGTAAATCACAGCAAAGCAAGGTGTCTGTTTCTGAAAGGACTCAGCAAGAATTAAAAAAATATTGTCGTACTTGTGCTGGTTTAAAATTACCCTTGGTACGTTTTACTTAAACATTAAATAAGATTGTATATACATATATATAATTTTATATAAAATATAATTCAAAAGAAAAGAAAATATCTAAGTAAATAATAATGTAAAATACATAAAGAGAAATGTATAAATTATATTAACTAAGGTAAATATAAATAGATAAACAATAATTCTAAAAAAGATTAATAACAAGTTTGGTCATTCTTTCTTGCGCTACATTACACTGGTGCATGCTAAAATCTGCTAGACATAAAATTATATGAATGTTAAACTATAATATAAACATGTCTATTTAATTGAATATCTAATAATATATGCATTATCATATGTTATTCAGCAGTTATTCAGAATATACACTAGTTACTTCATCATCAAAATGTTTACATTATGCCTGTAACTCGGACAACTTCATATATAGCAACTTTTAGTATGCTATGAGATGTAATACAAATGACTAAATATGCATTAAAACGGAAGAAAATCATAAATTATAATCATATAAGTAATTATAAGTAAAACAGCAAATTTTCTAAAACAGCAGAAGGACATTGAATCTATTCAGGACATTGAATCTATTCTATTCTCTTGACATTCGTGATTATCTATTATTAGAAGCAGAGGGGGAGAGATTTAATGTTAATAATAATTATTATCATATAACAAAATAAATAACATGTTATAAAAGTTATTATTCAGTTGTTACAAATTCTTAAAAGCACTTAAAACTCAACGTTAACCATTCTACTTAAGCCTATGTTTTATAAAATTACACAAAGTAAAAATACTCGAGGTACTTATGGACATTGAATGGAATGTGTCTTAGATATAAAGAATAAGAAAAAAGGTTTATAAGATTCTATTTGATCTTTGTATATAAAATATCAATAATTTCTAGAAAAAAGAATATAGGATGATTATCTAAAAACTTAGTGGGAGATTGAACTCGATAACTCTTTTTTATAAATAGAAAAAAATTTGAGAAACTCGATGTGATATCTGACTTTCTGTGATGTTATTTTTATGTTAATGTACTTACAAAGTTCAATAGTTATAAAATTTCTTTTACATAAATCTATTTCTCTCATTATTTTGTATAAAGACATGAGATTATTGAAAAGTGAATAATAATTACCAAAGATACAGATTATATAAATAAAATTAAAGATTATAATTGATTGTTTTTATTTATTATAAACAAGTATTATAGCATAAGTTCATTCTTATAGTAGCTAACTGGAAGTGAATATATTTATTATTGATTGTTATTATCAATTATTGTTGTAACTGCTCTCATTACTAATGCATATTATAGGTGGACATCTTTAGTGAGAAAGGTATCAAATTGCGATTGAGCCAGCAAATCAAGCATTTGGAAGTAAATCCTTACGATAGCCTTTCTACGCAGATGTGCATGGACTGCATCTGTGATCTTAAAATGAGTTACAAATTCTTCATGCAGATCAAAAAGGCCGAGGTAAAACTCAAATCTATTCACGTCAACTTGACAACCGATAACGTCACAAAAAAAGCGGAACCGATTAATGAGTCTTTGATAACAAAACAGATAAAGCAACCATCCTCTTTAGGTAATGTACATCTTTGTATTTTTCATATTCTTTTTATCATATTTTTTGATCTATTTTTGATATATTTTTATAGCAAATATTTATATATTATATATATAGAATCTTCTTTATATTATTGATATAAGAGTGAGATAATGGGGTGACGGGGGGGGGGGGGGTATAACTCTTGCACGTGTACAGAGTGTTACTTAGATGAGTTTTGCATATTTATGAACCATTTTAATGGACATAGCTACATATCTCAAACTTGACATCTTACAAAAAAATATTTTCAAAAAAAGTTATAAAGAGAAGGGAGAGAGAGAGAGAGAGAAAGGGGGGGGGGAAAGGAGAGAGAGAGAGTTTGAGAAAGAAAAACATGCTGATACATATTTTACTAAAAATCTTATGTAAAAAGTGAATATTTATATTCCTTTAAGATATGCAGCTGTTTTTATTAAAATGGGACACTCTGTAGAATTCTTTTCTTTCAGATTGTACCATCAGATTGTGCACTTATTGGACATCCTCCATATCTACAATATCTGTACAGAATTTTCTTAAGATTGACGATATTTTTTTTGAGCTACTAATCTATTGGATCAATTTGGAATGAATTCTTTTCTTAATCTAAGGAAAGGAGGAGGTCACTTTTTTATAGTCTTCAAAATTTTTAGGATATGCAATAGAACAAAGTATTAAATCACGATTCCGCTGAAGTAAAATCTACTCGAAATTGAAGAATTTGTTATCCATTTGTAGCTTCCACATTTAGCTTTCAGGAAGCTCTTAATTTTTTATCACTTATACCTGAAAACCTGCTATCTAATGCCTGTAAACGTTTTTTAAATGAATAAATAATACAAAATTGTCCAAAATATTTGTAGCTCAACGAAAATAGAGTCCAATTTTTTTATAACTTGCAAATTTGACTTTTAAAACATCAATATTTATTTAAAAAAAGAAATAGAAATATCTTGCAGAAATAAAAAAATTTCCTTTTTTCAGAAACAAAGCAAGAGCGCCAATCACTTTCCACAATCCAAGAAAATTCATCTTTATCATCAACAAAGCAAGAAAGCCAAACAATTATGAAAAATCAAGAAGACAACTCTGCTCCCAAAATTTGTGCTATCTTTTCATTGAATAACGAGTCAAAGATGGAAGAGGAAGAAGCACGGGTGGGCGGAGGAATCTTCGAGGAGATAGCAGAGGGAGAGGACGAAGAATCCATCGAAGAATTTGATCCCGAAGATCCGGCTTTTCAGGAAGATGAAGAAGAAGAAGAAGAATTTTCAAGATCTCCAGCCGCTGTTTATAAGTATGATATGTTGGCAAAGTCTTATGTGAGAGTGGAAGGAGGTGAGGAGGTAATCTCCATGAAATCTGGGATTTCCCAGACTTCAGAGGGTGAAGGAGGAGACAATCAAAGAGAGGGAATGAGACAACCAAATATCCTGAAAAGAAGATTATTGATGTCAACAACAACGAAAAGTTGGGAGAAGGATGAGATGCAGAATGAGGTGGAGAGTACTCCGAGGGAGTGCAAAGTGCAAAAGTTAGATTTGAATAATCCACTGAGTGTAAACAATACTCCACACGAGGACGGAATTATGTATGTGACTGTAAAAGGATCCAAACCCAACGAGATTTTGTTGGTGAAGGTGAACGAATATGTACAGTGGTATTTTATAATAAGTATAAAAGATTGATGACGATTTTAAGTATAATGTGTTTGTGTTGATGATTGAGTAAAATTGATTAAAATTTAATAAAATTTATTTATTTATTTAATTATTATTAACGATTATATTAGTATTAATTGTTTTAAAATTATTTATTTTTATTTTTATTTATTTTTAAAATCCAAGAAATCTCATTTTATTTGCGTATATCCATAATTACATTATTGATATCATAATTATATTTTTCATTTTTCTGATCTGTAGGTCAAGAAAATGGACAAACCCATGGAATCAAAACGTATAGCATCCTCCACCGATCTCAAGCCCGTTGAACGTTTCCTCAAACGCTATGAGCCCCTGGCATCGCGGGATTCCTTATCTCGACGCTCTGATGCCCGCGAGCAAATAATTGAGGAGCAAATCGAAGAATATAAAAAGAAACGCGAGAAGGTCCTCGGAAATCAATCAGCAAAGACCTTTACCGTGAACGAGACGCAAAAAGAAGTACAAGAAGAAAAAATTTGGACTACATCAAGCCCCAAAAAGGTGGAAAAAGAAATAATAGTTTCAACAAAAGAAGATGAAGAGAAAGAGAAGGAAGAAGATGTGGAAGAAAGTGAAAAAGTCAACGAAAGTCAGGAGAAGGTTAATGATAGTACGAAGGAATATATTTTGAAATTATCAAGAGAAAAACTGAAATGGGAAGAGGCAAAGCAGAAGAAAGAAAGTCTGCAGAACCAGGAATCAGACGAGACATATACCGAAGGCAATTTAGAGAAATTGATGAGAATCTTGGGAGAAAAGGAAAAGAATTTGCAGGTAATTTCTGTATAAACTCGAATTCAATGTGCTTTAAATACGTAAAAAAATAAATCCTACGAAAATTGTTAAGCATGAGAGACTTATTAATGTGTATCTTTTGCATGACAGCTCAATTCTTATTATCATTAATGCATGTAAAGAGATACATTTGTATCTTTTTTTTAATTACAGCTTTTTTAAAACTTTATGAAATAGTTAATATTTTCAGTATTATTTTGGGTAATATAAAATAATTCTAAAAAATTAAATTTTTTTTAATGTAATTTGTAAAAATTCTTGTGTGTGAAATTTATATCATTAAAAAGAAATGTATAGCAGGCATTTTGCGAATTCATCATTGCATCTACAGAAAGAATAGGATCATATAGGAAATTAAACACTATTAAGACTTTGAGTTTGTTTTCTTTATTATATTTTGATATCATTAATTGTAAGCGACATACAAATGTGGCCTATTTGATTTGATGTGTGATGCTGCAAATAAATTTTTATTTATATCCATTTATATTATTTGCTTTTCTCTTTTTTTCAAATTTGATATTTTTTTTATCCCTATTTTTATTCTCTCTTATAATTATATTTATTCTCTCTTCCACAATTTTTTTTTTTTTTTTTTGTTATTTCAGGAATTCCAGGAATACTTGAAGCAGCGCAAGATCGTTCTTACTCGTCTCAAGGACGAAGACGTAATCTCTCTCTATGAAGAACGTTTCTCTATTACATTGAAATTACCTCCTAAACCCCTGCCGGATGTTATAGAGGTTCAATCATCTGTCAATTCGCTTTCTATAGAGCCTGATCTGGAATGTGATTACTGTCCGGAAACTTTTTCCAATCGCGATATTCTCGAAGAACACCTCAAAGTTCACGACTATCGCATCCTTCACTATTGCGATGACTGTGAGGAAGAATTTCCAACTAACAAAGCGAAGAGAAATCATAATGTTATTTGTGTAAGAAAATTAATTTGCAAATATTGCGATCTACTTTTGGATTCCAGAGGGAAAAAACGTCAACATGAGCAAAAACATATTGATGCTCTTTATGGACAACTTTGCGAAGTTTGCGGAGAAAGGTTCAAACATCAGGGAACTCTGGATCAGCACCTGAAAACACAACATACGATTTTAGAGAAAATTTATCAGTGTCCAAAATGTCCAAAAAAATTTGCTTTTAAGCAAAAACTAAGTTTTCATCTAAAATCGGTACACACAACTTTAAGAGCATATCTTTGTGAAGATTGCGGTGCAGATTTTAAGAATCCTGCGAGTTTAAGGCATCATAGAATCAGAAAACATCAACCGGTCGGAAACAAGAGAGAATGTCCCGTTTGCAGGAAATTAGTGCCGTTTTATAGTTTATCCAAACACATGCACACGCACAAAGCTTATAGTATTCAGTGCCCACATTGTGACAAGATGTTTAAAAATAGCTCGACTTTGAAGCAACATGTGAGGATTCATGAAGATCAAAGACAATATCGTTGTGACACTTGTGGGGTTGGGTTTAATCGAAGGGATGGTTTGAGACTGCATATGAAAGTGCATGAAAAAACGGGTAGTAGAGGCTTGAAAGAATGTTCATGCCAAGTTTGTGGAGAAAAATTCCCGAATCACTCCACCTTGGTGATTCATAGGAACAGAGTGCACAAGGATGGCAGACAATATACATGTCACATTTGTAATAGGTCGATGATTTCGACGAGATCGCTCGAATGGCATATGTCACATATCCATAATGAGTCGATGCCAGGTAATGTGCGTTTTGATGTGGAAAATATCAAGTTGGCATCCAGTATCTTTAAAATCTTTTTACTTAATCATTATAAAATATTATCTGAAATATATTAGGAACTTTAGAACAAAGAAGAGCCAGAATTTTATCAAAATTCTAAAAATATGTGGATGTAAACTTCCTGAATATCAAAATTTATCTATTAAATTATCATCTAAAATATTATCTGAGAACACTTTCTCTCAAAGTATATTAATTTAATTTTTTGGAACTAAGGAATCTCTAACAATGAAACCTAAAAGAGAAAACTCTATTTGTTTAATAGAAAATACTTTCTGAAAAGATAGATTTAAAGTGTTTTAAGTAAATTTTTTATAAATCTTAATGATATAAAATATTTAAAAATGTTTGTTTCTTTAAATATTATAGCCCTTACATTATCCTTAAATTTTTTTTTCTTTTTTTTTGCTACATTCTCACATTAGTATAGGAAAATATAATTTTATTAAATCGTATAAACATTGAGTATTCAATTATTTTTATTACTTATTCGGTTAACGAAATATGTTTAATATATGTAATAGTAAAATACAATATATATATGTATGTATGTATGTATGTATGTATGTATGTATGTATGTATGTATGTATGTATGTATGTATGTATGTATGTATGTATGTATACAGTTAATAATATATAATATTTATTATATAAAATTAATAATATAAACGTTCGTAGATAATCATTTTTCTTGCAGGTGTTACTCGCGACGAGTCCGGTCCACCTGAAAAAAAACGGGTTTCCTGTTATCACTGTAATAAGACTTTCAAAACGGAGATGATATTGCGTACACACATCAAAAACACTCATATGGAAAAGGATCCAATGAAATGCTCTGACTGCGACGAGACTTTTACATCCGAAGTACGTCTACGGCATCATATGATGGTCGCGCACAACCGTCTCGAGGGCACTTTGGCGTGTCCCCACTGTCCGAAACGATTCGTGAATCAATTAAGGCTAAAGACTCATATGATTTCTCATTCTGAGGAAAGGCCGTATACTTGCGAGATTTGCGGTTTCAACTTGAAGACAAAGATCCAGTTGATTAAGCACCATCAGAATCGACACAGCGATGAGAGACCCTTGCAGTGCAGGTAAATGGATTATAATTTCAATAGAGATTAATTTTTTGCGCTATAGGTACGTGATACAAAATTTAAATATATTATAAATCATTCCAAGATTATTTCCAATTGCCATTATTTCAAATTGTCTCAAATACCACAATATAAAAGACTATATTAACTAGTATAATAATATATTTTTGTGTAAAATGTATGTTATAAATTGAATTTTGCAGGTTCTTATAAATTTCAGGATTTAATCTAATCTTTTAAGAATTTTTATATTGAAAAGTTTTTAATGCTCAATTTTATGAAATTTATTAAATCTATAGAATATAAATATTATAGTCTGTCGCATAAGAATAGTTTATCGCATTAACATATCGAAAAAATTATTATTTTTGAAAAACAGAAACAAATTTTTTAAGTAAATTAAAGAAGCTCTGTGTATGTGTGTGCGTGCGTGTGTGTGATTGCTCTATTACGCTTTTAATTAGAAAATCCCATTATCTACTGTTATTGAATATGGTCCGATAACATCAATTATAAAAATAACGCAATCGCTCGTGTGGCAAAATGAAAAAGTTAGAAAAATGATATTTGTATTCAATAATAACAGCAATAGGCTCAGAGTACTAACAATACCAAGTGGGGAAACTTGTAAATAAAAACCAAAGCGCAGTTATTAACGCGCAAACTTTTTACTGTCAAATTTCAGCAATAGGCTCAGAGTACTAACAATACCAAGTGGGGAAACTGGCAAATAAGAGCCAAAGGGCGATTATTGGCGCGCAAACTTTTTACTGTTAAATTTCAGTAATAAGTATGCATTAAAAATGTACGTTTCGGACCATTTTTTGGTCCATCTTCAGCATTAATAACAAAATATAAAAATCAATTTTGTATTAAAACGTACATTTTTAATACATACTTGTCACTGAAATTTAACAACAAGTTTACGTACCAATAAGCACGCCTTGGCTCTTATTTGCCAGTTTCTTCCCACTTAGTATTGGTATTTGTATTGTCATACATTTATTATTGACTCACCATCTATATATGTTGTTTGTTCAATCTTTTAGATATTGTTCCTGGCGGTGCAAGCAGGTGAGTGCCCTTGTCTGTCATGAACGCACGCACACCAACGAGCGTCCGTATTCGTGCAGTGTGTGTCGGCAGCGCTTCAAATATCTCGGCGATAAAAACAAACATGAGCGGCGTCACGAAAGCCTTGGCGGTTCGGGCTTCAAACGCATTGTACCCGGAAGGAATATCAAACCAAAAGTACGCGCCGACGATTCCTCTGGATCCGAGCAAGATCAGAGCTCAATCAAGGATTCTGTTAATCAGCAGGACATCCAGATTGTTGAAGAGCAATACGGAGAGCAACAGGAAGAGCAATATGAACAGGAAGAACAGATTGTCAAATTTGAACAAGAGCAGATTGTGAAGTTTGAGGATCCAGAAGAATATGAACAAGTGTATGAGCAGGTGAGGAACTATTTATTATAATTCCATTTTTAGATTTCTTTTTGAGTGAAGATGTTGAAAAATGCAGAAAGTGCAGCCATACGAGCAAATTTTATATATATATAACTTTTTTATGATTTTAAATGCAATGATCTTGTAATATAAACGCTAAAAATCTACTCATTTTAACAGCATTTTTTTGTGATACATTCTTTTTTTTCGGGGTTATTTCGATATTGTTGCTCTTCTAGGAGTATGAAGAAACTTCGAGAGAGGCATCAGAGGCTACAGAGGTGATCATGAACATAGAGGATTCCAATGTGTACACGGAGGAAGTTACGGCCGACAATATGGAGCCTAGTCCTGAAATCATGACAGACGAAATTATGACGAACGATATTCTGCAATCCGGTACCGCTGTAGTGCATCTACAACGGCAGGACGATACGGGGAAGATTCAAGTGATACCTGTGATGCTATCCTTGCCTGATCTGTCTGACACGAATGCCGAAGTTAATCTCGCAACCGCGTCTATCGTGTATAACAATTAGATTTAATGTTTTCGGTTTATAGAATCCTGTATGAATTGAATGTACTCATAAAAGATCCCTGGATCTTTAAGCCTTCAGATCCTGTTTAACCTCTTTAAGCCCCGAAAGATTAAATTTTTAGTTTTTTGGGTATGATGGGATACACAAGAAATGCTATAAAAAATATCAGGATTTTTATTTTAGCTTGAATTTCTTTATTTGTTGGAGAAATATTATAGAGTCTAAGAAATTCTCCAGGATCTAAAAAACATTCTGATATTTTTCTCAGATTCTAAGATATTCTTGGATTTAAGACAAGATTTCTCAGATTCTTTGGATTTCTTCAAACTTTATAAAGTTCTTGTAGAATCCTAACTTTTAGAAAGATTGCGAAAAGAATCTTCAATTCTTACATCCTTAGTGATCCCATCAAGGCAGGATATAACATAGGATATACTCTATGGTAGTATTCTAATTCGGACCTTCCTCATGATAAGAACAATGTTAGAACAATTTATGCAATTTATTTAGAGCAACTTATATCGAAGAAAACAAAAAAAATGAAGAAATCAGTTTAAGATTCCATTTCTTATTGCTAAAAATTAATTGATTTTGACATATATTGTAAGAAAAAAATTTACATAATTTCTCACTTCTAATATATGATATTGGAGAAAAACCAGAAGTTTTAGAAAAAAAATTGCAAGAAAAATATGAGATTTTTTACGGTGGAAGATTATAAAATGCAAAGAAAGAAGGAGAAAAATAGAAACTCTGGTAAAGAAAAAATTTAAAAAATCGAAGATTCTAAAGTGCAAAGAAGAAGAGAGATTCTTAAAAATATTTATTATACCACATAAAAACACAGCATATAAAAGAAAATAATTGCAAGTTGTAGAAAACAGAAAAATATGCGAGACTTGAAGATTGAAAGTTGATGTAAATGAGAAAACGAGACAAAAATTATTATGAAGACAAAAATTAAAAACTGGAGACTATAAGATGCGAAAAAGAAAAAAATGGAGACTCTCGAAAACGCTTAGTTTGTAGAATAGCATAGTATGTAAACTATTTTGTATAAATCAGTGAAAAAGTGTAATGTATTCGTGCATTTGTATGTGCGTGTATGTATGCGCGCATGCGCATGTGTGTATGTGCATGTCGCAAGCCATGTATGCGTGTTATGTATTAAATAAGTCATTCTATATCACATTATCTTTGTATCATTCTTTGTGAACAATGTGTTGCATATTTCTCCCTAACAAACTATCAGTCTGTTCTTTTTATCTGCATTTTTTTCAACTTTCGTCCTTTTAGAGTGACAGACTATTGTTATATTATCTCATCATAATCACATTATCATTGTTTTAATTTTTGCTCGTCAAATCCATGTAACATCTGAATCTACCACCAATTAGGCGTGCGAGCAATATTATTTTATTATTATTAGTTTGTATTGTTATTACTATTATTATTATTGTTATTATTACTATATTTTTCTCTATTTTCTTCTTTTTTCTATGTCTAGGTGTATACTTATTTCATTTGAATAAAAAAAGTGCAAGAAAATGTAGCTAAAGAAACTTGTATATATATGTAATTACAAAAGTCCTTATCCATCAAACACACAGGATCTATTTCTTTCAGCTGTATTTCTTGCATTTTTGCTTTAAATATAAATATTAAATATATTTATCTATCTTTAAGAGCAGAAAATACAACTAAAAAGATATAGTTCTAACAATAGGATCAATATATTTTAAGCTGCATTTTTGCTCTTCTCCTCTTTTCTTCCTCGTCGTTCCTTTCTTCCTATCTTTTCCCTTCGCTTCTGCCTATATCAAGATTTCGAATTTTTCTATAAAAACATCTTTTTCTTTTATTTTAAAATTTAACGTTGCAAAAAATGTAGTAGCAGCTACAACGAAACAGACTTTATATGCTTTTCAGTATATTATTGTATATTATTCAATATATTACTTATATTTTACGGATATTATAGTCCAGATGATTCTAAGCTGGATTTATATATGTTAAGCCTTAAAGATATGACACAATGTACAATACAAGATAAGACAATGTGTACTTTCTTTTTAACTTTGCTAATCATTTATAGACCCCCCACACAACACACACACTTTCTCTTTTATCAGAATAAAAACTAAAAATTTTTAAATAAGATCACGAAAGTCGATATATTTTACGATAAATCTCTATTTCTAATACATTATATGTAAGTATAAAATTGATGAAGGGAAAAATAATTAAAGATAGTGACGGATTTGTATTTCTGAGGAATTGATTATCTCAACAAAATTAATTTAAACAACATTAGTATGTTAAAAGCTACATTTTAAAATTAGATACATATAATCAAATATTAGCCAACATAATTTATTTGTATTAACACATAATTATTATTTACAAATAGAAATTTTAAAAATGAGACAAAGAAAATTGAACATATTACATTTTTCAAGAACCAATACTTGTAGCGTGTATCTGCATCTCGGTAACCTGAAGATTAAACTTTTCGTTAGCGTATAGATATAGAGCCGTCACTAGTTAAAGCTCTTGATTACTCATTCTACAATTAAATTATCATATTAGAAGTAAAAAAAATCATGATGTTTTCCACTAAATCTAAATTAATTTGTTTTTTGCATGTCAACTCTTTTATTCTCGATAGAATACATATTTATATCCGTACAGCACAGAACATTACAGCAACATTGCTGCAATGTTTTGTGCTGTATGACTGAAATGTGTGAAAAAATTTATTTTCAAGGGAGTAGAGAAAGGGGGCAAGAGATATACTCAAGATTTAATAAAGATAAACCGCAATCACAATTATTGTAAGATTTATTCTCGTTATAAATATAGGATACATGAGGATTGAATTTATTTATAAGACGATTAAAAATTTTTCGCTGTTTTACCAATCTATACTGTCGAACATGCGTTATGTTAATTTAGGCTTCTATTGAATAAAAAAATTTAATATTTAAAATAGTGATTTATTGTAAGAAAAACCGTTTATAGTGTCTATAGCGACTTGCTTCAAATAATTAACGTACTTTTAACGTCGCCGCCACAGTTCTACCGCATCTACATCTTTGATATATTTAAAATGGACAAAATGTGAGTGTTTTAAGCAAATATACCGAACATAAAAAGATAAGACAAAAGAAACAGTTTGTTTCATATTTTTAATACAAAAAATTATATATATAAATAATAATAAATAATATTGTAAATTTTAATATTTTAAAAGATTTGTGTATTATAGTATAGTGTATATAAAAGAAATAAATCTTTGACTGCTGCAATTACAGACTTCTATATATTATATAGAAGTCTGTGGCTGCAATGCTTATGAAGTTAAATCTAAAATAATTTGGAAGAATAAAATCCACAACACATATTTATGGGTGTAAAAGCAAAAAATTCGATACAATTTATAGTAATAACACAGTATATATATATATACACGCACAAAGCAAGAGAGAGAGAGAAATTTAAAAATCCTTAAAAATCAGGAACTTAAGTAGATCTAAAAATTTGATTAAAAAAATATATACTTATTTTTATCATCAATAAAAAATAGAACTTTTTATTAATGATAATTACTTATTAAGACTTTTTATTTGTACAAAATAAAACTATATTTTACACATAAAATAAAATCATAGTGAATATACCAGATGATGCATCCAGAAAGGATATAAGAATCTTTCATATAGTATAGAAAGATTGCAAAAATACTGCAGAAATATTTTATATATATAGTAATGCAATGTTGCCATAAATGTACAATAATGTGATATAGTGAGTAATTACAATTTTTCAAGGGATAAACTTGAGAAACATTTAGGGATACTTAACATAAGAAAATATTTGCATTGTTCTTTTTCATGTTTTCTAGCTTCAATAAATGCAAATTTAATATACAATATTGTCCAAGAAATGATAAACCGTACTTCTTTTGACCTGCAAATTATTATTTTCAAAAGCCAACTTTGAATCAATTTTTCATTATCAAAACTTTGATGAAAGAATTATGCTATTTAAAAAATGTTTGATGTTGAATGTTATGATAAATGCACTTTAAGTAAGGTATCATAAAAATTCATTCTAAAATTGTCTGAAAATCAAACTCTTGTTACCTATTAGCAAGTCCAAGTTTATTTTTTGTCTAGACTTTGGTAGTATTGCACAAGCACTTGCCATGCTTTAGGTGCCATAAAACCATTGGGAGGATTTTGACCTATCTTCGCTAATCCTGCAAATACGAAATAACTAATCAAACTATAGTATTGCAATGTTGCATATACCAAATGATAAAATTTGAAAATTTTAATTTTTTCTGGAACTTTCCTCAATTTTACAAATATTTTTAAATGATCGAGTATTATACATATATCGTTACAATAATGTTATATTTTTACAAAAAAGTTTGCTTGTGTCTTTATGAAATAATTACAATTTTTCGAGTTAATTAATAATACAATAAATTTATGATAATGTAAATAATGGAGAAATTGATCTGACCTTAATACGCACGCGCGTATGTGTTTGAAAAGTTTATATTTTAAGTTTCATCATTCCTTTTCCCAGCTTTTAATTTGTTTATTTTATTTTGTGTTATTTGTTTTTACTGTGTGTTTGATTTAATATATATATTATATTATATATTATTTTTGTTATATATATTGCTTTATTTCACATATAATATAAAAATTATGTGTTATAGAATGTTGCAATCAGTCACCTTGCATCTCACCTCGCATTTTTGTTCCTGAAATAAATTCAAAGTCTTGCTTTCGTTCTGGCTCGTAGAATGCCATTCTGCCATTTTGCATGTCATAGGCGGCTACCTTGAAGGGGATTATTTCGAGATTATGAAGACCTCGGGCCACAGAGAGAACCCTTGCGCCATGATTAGGATCGTACAAGTTGCCATCAGGCGTAGCATCTTTATTGGGATGCGGTATACCCGCAGGATCTCTGCCTACAATATAGAAGTTGGCGCCAGCATTCATCCTCGCCTTTGCATGCCACTGCACCTGAAAAATAATTGGACATTTTTATTATTACTTGAAGTTTAAATGGTGTGTATATAAATGTAAAGTGTAGAATACAGCAGCTATAGAATGCAGCAAAAGTTAGAGCTAAAGATAAAACCAAAATTAGAAAAGATGGAAAAAAGAATTAAAACTAATAAAAAATAAAACTAGAAATAAAATTAATTAATTCAACATTAAAGCTCATGAAACTCCTGTTGTTAGAGTTTCACCTCAATTGGTCCAGCATACATCATTGGGCTGGGAAAGATAGCTAGCAGTGTGGAATCAGCATCTAGCACACCTTCATCCAAAATTGCCTTATGTTGTAGAATCCTGGTATATAAAGGCACGTCATCATCTTTTGTCCAACCACCTAGTGGGTGAAGTAAGAGCACTGGATTTTTGAAACCTCGCTCCTCCAGCAACCGTCTTCTCGTGTCCTTCATGATGAATAGCAACATTAGATTTGGGTATTTTGATATATGGCAACATGTGTGATTTATCATGTATTGCATAACACATTAATTTCTTTTCAAGTTGTCATACTAGAAATGCAATCATATACCTGCATAAGCAACACATGTCCATTATGAATGGGATTTCTTAATTGAAATGCAAACACGGCATCGGCTTTCATCATTCGACACTTGGCGCGAATCTCGTTCGGTGTTAACCTATATTTGTCGAGTCCGTCGTGCCACCTAATTCTCTCTAGCACTTCGAGATCGCCGCCCATCAGCCAATCGCCAGAATCATGAATCATCCTGATATATGGATGGCCCAAGTTGTTGGTGCCAAACTGCCAGCTGCAACGCTCCTCTTTTCGATGAAAATAAAATTCTGGTCTTCGTAGAATTGCCAAAATTTTGCCTTTATGTCTCAAGGTTACAGCAAAAGAACTCTCCAAGCGATTCTTATCAGTTGTGTTTATCGCGAGAACAATTGGTATTGATTGGTTCACTTCTTTGCTGCCTTCGAGCAAACATCGCAAATGTTGAGCCTTGAATGAAGTTAAATAATAATATCTGATATGAGATAATTAAGTTTGTAGACAAAATTACTTGACTTACTTAAGGCTTAAGGCTTAACGACTAACTTCACTGAGCTGAGATTGCATATACACGATATAACTATACATCACAGTGTGTGTATACCTGAAGATACTGATGTTCCCTCATAAAGCCGGTTAATGGCGACGCCCATCCTTCTGCCAAAATCTGCAACCATTGCACATCAAGTTCACTGATCTCCACACATTGCAGAGTTTCTGCTTCCATTTTCGTGGAAGCCAGTTTCGAATCTGGCACAAACAGTTCTCTGATTGGATTTGAAGGTTTTTCAATATGCGGAATAATACGATGTTTCTCTAAAAATTCAATTACAGTCGCAGCAGATTCTTCAGGAGTGCAATCCTCGGTTTTAACAACTAAATCAGATTTTGTAGGCCTCTCGTACATTTGATCAATGCCAGTAAAGCCTTTAATGGTGCCTTGTCGGGCTTTTTTATAAAGACCCTTGGTGTCACGAGCTTCACAAACCTGCAAGGGTGTATCTACGAACACTTCGAAGAAGGGCAAGTCAGCTTCTCTATGAATTTGCCTTGCCATCTGTCTATCTTCCTCGAAAGGCGAGACGAAACTGCAGAGACAAATTTGTCCGCTATCGGCGAAGAGTTTAGCTACTTCAGCTACTCTTCTAATATTTTCCTTTCTATCTTGTTTGCTGAAGGTCAGGTTGCAGTTCAGACCACTTCTGACATTATCGCCGTCTAGACCGTAAGCTGGAATACCGTGGTTCACTAAGATAGCCTCTACCTGGAACGAGATGGAAGTCTTGCCAGCACCTGAGAGTCCAGTTAGCCATACTGTGCAACCTCGAAAGCCTCGAATATTGCCAATTGCTTGCCCCCGTTTTGCTCTGGATACATGATGCGCCTGTTCTGATACGTTTGCACAGGTCTAGAAAAGAATTTTTTAAATTTATTTTATTTCAGTTAAATATAATTAATTTCATTTTTTTTTTTAATATTATTGATTTCATATGCAACAACTCAAAAGAAATAGATTTAAAGTCATTGCGAATGGGTAAATACATGATGTAAGAAAATTTTTTATTTCCTTATTTTTTTATTTCTTACATCATGGGTAAATAAAGATAGATAGATGATTCGATAGATAAATAGATACGTACAATAAAATCTCTCTATTCTGTTCCTCGTTATTCCTAACCTCTCTATTCTGAATCAGCTGTTTTTCTGTAAACTGAAACTTTTTTTTTGCATTATTTCAATATCCCTTCCTACTACAAATTTGCCACATGACTACATCGTCATATATAGGGCACGTTCCACTTAACGCCCACAACGCTCACGGTATCATTTCATCTATGGCCGTGTTCCGATATTCACTGCCAGTACTGAAAATCTATAGTTTACGTGACATATACTATAGATTTTTAGTAATGCAGTGAATATCGTAACACGGCCCTTATTGTTCACCGAAAGTTAAACAAAGACAGATGATGCTCGCGAGCGTTGCGAGCGTTAAGTTGAACGCGCCCATAGAGTGAGAAACTGAATAAAAGACAGATCTGAACCCATCAAGCGAAGGAAGCAATAATGGGTGCTTTCCAGCTACGGAACACAGTGATACACTATGTGACACAGTGTTATACAGTGTCGACTTGTAGCTGGAACGCTGTTCCGATCTATATGCTCAGTTGTGTCGTAAGCCTGCGGCACACGGTACGATTTTGCGTACTAGATCGCATGCGAGACATTTTGCTAGCAATTATAATGGCTATGCAACTTGAAATATGTGCTGCGTGTTGCTGTGCGTGCTAGCATGCTAGATTTTGGTAATAGGTTCGGTGCTATATTTCACTATGGTTTTGTTGCTAGCTGCAGACGATACTACGACAAAAACGCAAAAAATAAAAATAATAAATATAAAGACAAAAGTTATATATACATATAATGATGTATATGACATACACTATAGATTTTCAGTACTGGCAGCGAATATCAGAACACGGCTATTATTACATCATGGTTTATAGCATACATATTATTACATCATGCTATAAACTGCATTTGGGCAACAGGTTTTTACAGGTATTTACAGAGATTTACAGGCTTATGCCAAAAGAAAAAAAAAGAAGAAATTTATACGTTGTTAATACTAATATTGACGCTTTGATTGTTAGTAAAACTGCGAAGTCGAATAGTGATAGTGTGAAAACGTTTATAGTTACAATGCACAATAATTTTCTTTCTTTGCCCGCTTTCCTTTGATAACTCAAACATTGATTAATTTCTAACTAGATAGGGCGATCATGCATTACCAAGATGCCAACGCCGTTTGGAGACTTCAGATTCCTATGGAGTGCGTTCTGATTCCATTATCCTCTCAGACACTTTTCGTTAAACTCCGCCCATCACCCGCTCACCCGACTATCACCCATCGGGTGAAGAATTGGAACACAGCCTAAGATAATCTGCACGTGTGAAGCCAAAACTAGTAACACTCTTATGATTGGAACATGTAGAATACTTCGTTAAACAGCACGCAACGAATCAATTAACAAAATCAGTACGAAAAATCGTACACGTGTGCCGCAGGCTTTATACAATGTCGCCTGTATACGTTGCTGGAAAGCACCCAAATGACATTTTCAGTCTGTGAAAGTGTCACATTTAGAACAGTAGCCCTATCCTGTAACTTTTAACGACAAATTCGCTATCGTTACACGTCGCTGCGCAGCTATTTTCCGATATGTTTCAGCTGCGCAACGACGCGTAACGATAACATCATCGTTACGAAGTTAGAGAGTAGGCCTACAGAGTGGGAATTATGAGGAGATTTCTCAGAATAACGGAAGAATCTGATTTTATTCGGTTTCAACAATTCTAATAAGTATATATCTATCTTGTGTTCCAATTTTATTGTATATATTTCAGTTAAGTCATTAAATCCATTTATTTAAACGTTGAAATTTATCGAAGTATCAAATCTTAAAGGGATTACTTTTTGAAAGTGATGATGACAGCAAAATTGGTACTTTGAATAATCCAGATAGCAAAATGCTAGCAGCATGCGCGCAGATTGGCAGCAAATTTAATCAGAATTCCATGCCAAAACCATAGCCATCTGTGACCACATTAAGCTCAGGTTTTGTCGACAGAGCCTGCTGACAGGCAATGTGAGCAGGAACAGACTTGGGAAGTTCTCGAAAGTGACATTTTGTATAGAAAGTTCTATTCTACATTTATTTTTTCCACATTCTACTCCATATATATATACATATATATAAAATTATAAATATTAAATGTAGGCATATATTATATATATTCTTTCAGATTATCTTAATTTCATATATTATGTTACGCGCGCGCGCACGCGCGCGCACACACACACACACACACACACACACACACACACACACACACACACATATACAGCTAAAACAATATAATAACGAAAGCATCACCCTTCCCTTAAATTTGTTTATTTTTACTTCCACCTACTGTACTTTTTTGTATTTTTCGTATCTAAAACGAAATATTTACACTTTGGAAGGAGAAATAGACACATACACACTTTGTGTGTGTGTGTGTGTGTGTGTGTGTGAGATGCTGCAGATATTGCTAAAGCTAAAGCGAACAAATCTAGAGAGAGAAAGAGAGAAAGAAAGCATTAAATATCACGTCTATATGTATTTATATATATAAAGGCAAATAAATTATTTCTCTCATTCTCTGATATTAATTTAATTTCATATTGTATGGCAGTAGAAGCGATATTGCGTGACACACCTACCATCATCTTTTTATTTGGCGGTGGCGTGGCGTCTTCATTGCTCAATGACATGACTGCAGTTATGATGAATATATACGTGGCACTCGCGTACAGCGCGATCGAAAGTAATACTGAATGATGCTGCCTCATCCATCGACGGTGGCTTACTAAACTATACTAAACCTGAACCGCGTGAACACACATTACGGCAGGAGCGGCGCAAAGCGCGTGTCATAGTCTTAGGAGAGGGACTCAAAGTAATGGGATTATTGATATATATAAGATGTTTTAATCCAAGCACTGTGTTTGTGTGGAAATAAATATATGTATCTATTAAAGAATATTTTATTATAAAATATACAAATTTTTATATGTTTGATATAAAATAGATTACAATATAGTAAAATGATTTGTGTATTGAAACCAAAATAGATATATTATGTATAATATATTTTATATATAATTTTTTTGGGATTATTATATTAATGGACGGCAGTGCGATATGTAACAATCTTGTTTTGTAAAGAATATTCATTATATATTAACATAAATTTATACTTATGTCTATCATATATCATAAATAATAACTTGAAAATATAAAACAAGAACTCTTGCAGTAAAGATTGTTTAGGTACTTTGAAAAGATATCTAATATTGAAATATCAAAATACTTTTCAAATGGCAAGTTAATAAATTTCATAATAAATTTTATGTGCATACGAATACAATATGATACATAAATATAGATAAAAACATGTGTGCACTACTTCTTTTTTGCTAGTATTGGAAAAAAGATAACAGTGCATGCTTTTATTACTACATTGCATCATACCTAACTGTATAAACTTTTATTAGCTATTATTATTTGTTAGCATTAGTTGCTTCCTATTTGAAAAGTATCATAACCTCTACATATTAAAATTTTCACATTCAAATTAGTTAAAGAATATTGTAATTATTGTCATGTTACATGTCATTATAATGTAATGACAGATAATGATAGGTGTGTATCTTATAAATAATTCCTTTTTAGGGGAATTATTCTATTAAAATGCTTTAAAACAAATTAAATGGTTTTGTTTTTTAATTTAAATGTTTTTGTTCTATTAAAAATGCTTTTAAACATTTTGCAAAATATTGCGCAATAATCTCAAGATATGAAATATTTTATAGCAATTATTAAAGTTAGAAGCAATATTGGAACAGTTGTCTTCTCTGCACTGTTACATCTGTGATCAAAGTAACAGAAACACCAAGTAACTTCATCGTAATAATCACGATGGATATCTAATTGATGAATACTATTATTAACATAATGGCCTAATCGTACATCTTTAGCAGCAGGTCTACAACCTTCGTAATGATCTGCAGGAATATCTGTTCTAAAGCTACGTACAGAGCTTAGGCATTCACGTGTAATGATTGTCTCAGCTGAAATTTTCACAATTTTATATATATGTATGTGTATGATACATTATAT
>NW_021850553.1:2045043-2056790 GCF_003651465.1 Formica exsecta
ATATATAACATGTTTATATATTTTATATAATCTTAACATTAAATAGAAATATCTGAAAGTTATTCTGTAAATAACATTAATAGTTACCTCCTTTCCGTTCAATTATTTTCACACATTTGTCATCATATTCTGGACAAGTTTCTCCCCAATACCATAACCAATTTAAAGGTGTCCCACATCCAGGATGGTTACTGTTACATCTATAACAATATAAGCTATCACCTGCAATTAGAATCTCATTATTTCAATGTGAATTTTAAATCAAGAATTATGAAGAGAGAATGATAACCACGCCCTTTTATAACAAGGTAAAATACTGCACCTTGACTTGCCAAAATAAAAAAAAAAATTGTAAAAAGAACTTTTCTCATCATTAGTGTGCTGTAATAAGAAATTTACGTTGTTTTATATTTTGTACAATGTCTTGTTTACAAATATGAGATATGTGAGAGACTGAGAGACTGAGAGACAAGCCCATATTATGTGCATCATACATCATAGGCTGCGGAAAACGCTAGAAATGCTTCGAAACATTTGATTGACCAAACAGGACAAAGATTGCGGTCGAGAAGACGCTAGAGATGCTCCGAAGCATTGCATTAGCGCCGGTCCACAATAGGTGATTTAAGCCCTAAGCCTTATGCCCGTATCAGACTACCGGGCTTTAGTCGTAAGCAAATTGACCAACCACAGTCTATTATTCCAAGAATATTCTAGGAATAATCCGAGAATATTCGACTGTAAAGGGCCGTCTACAATGGCAGTAACAAGGCTGTATGAGTAGGAGAGTATACTGTTTTTAGTGATGTAAAGACCGAGAGTAACGAAATGGGCAATTCCCATTTGCTCTTAAAAGTATACTCTCCTACTCCTACAGCCTTGTTACTGCCATTGTAGACGGCCCTTTACAAATTGTGGACCGGCACTTAAGCTCGGTCTACAATGAGTCGTTAGTCGTTAGGCCGATATTACATTTGTCGTACGACAAACTTTTTAAGCGCATTGATTAGCTAATTTCTAGAGACTCAAGAAAGTTTCTATTTTGCGGCCAATCAATATGCTTAAAAAATTGGTCGTACGACAAATGTAAAGGGCCGTCTACAATGGCAGTAACAAGGCTGTAGGAGTAGGAGAGTATACTTTTAAGAGCAAATGGGAATTGCCCATTTCGTTACTCCTCGTCTAAACAAGGGCCGTCTACAATGGCAGTAACAAGGCTGTATGAGTAGGAGAGTATACTGTTTTTAGTGATGTAAAGACCGAGAGTAACGAAATGGGCAATTCCCATTTGCTCTTAAAAGTTTTAAGAGCGACATGCGATCAATGTAGAACGGGCTTAAGCGGAGAGCACACACTTTTGCATAAGCGCATAATCATAAGCATAAGGAAATTGATTGGTCCATTTTGTTATGCATAACAAAATTGACCAATCAATTTCCTTATGCTTATGGTTATGCGCTTATGCAAAAGTATGTGCTCCCAGCTCAAGGCTGCGTTCGGAAACATCCCGTGTGCACACGAGCGTTGTTCTATCTTTGTTATTTACTAAAAGTTGAACAAAGATAGAAGGATGCTCGGGTGCTGTTTCTGAACGTACCATAATGGGGAGATGTCACTGTAGAGACTGCGCGGTCTAGATATCATACTTCTATGGATAGTCCTAAATCTTTTCTTTATCTGCATTTTTTTTTAGTTTTTTATCTTATTTTTCTCTCTCCAATATTTAAAGTTTGTTTATTTATTATCTGTTTTGTGTATAGAAAGTATAGTACGCAGTTTTTGTGTAGAGTCAAAACGATATAGTGTATATATATATTTCATATCGTATATATATTTATTTTCTATAAATGATATATGTTATGCTATGATTTCAACATGTTTTTCAATGTTTCTCGAAACACAGTATTCGATGTATCGCCACTTTTCAGTCTTTTTGAATATTTTATTCATTCTTCTCCGAGGTACGTTTATTTTCTGTATATATGTATAGTAGTTTATCGCAAATTTTGTTGATTTGTTACACATTTTAAAATATTCTATTCAAAAGCATTAAAAAGATAAATATATTAAGCAAAAAATTATTCAACTAAATTATAAATGAAATAAGACATAGTCTGCATAAGATCTTATTTTTTGGAGGTTATATATATAGTTGAAGATTAAATTCATTATAAAAAATTTCAATTAATATAATTTAAAATTTTTCTTTTATAATAATCTCCCAGTAATTATATAGTAATGATAATATAATTGTATTAATATAATTGTTAATACAATTATTGTAATATATATATATATAAATAATAGAAAATAATAATCAATATTATTTTGTTTTATAATTACAAAAAGAATGGTAATATAGAGAAATAATAATAAAATTTAGAGTTTAGTTATATTTAAATTGTAATAAAATATAATTACAAGTGTAAGAGCAAGAACAGCCAAGTATTTAAGCAAATACTAAAGTATTTTAATGCAAATACAATGTTTGAACTGTGAACATATTGATAAACCTAATAAATTTTTTACTTACAGTGAATCACTGTACAATACCGCAAGCGAGTCAGGAAGATCTGCTTCACTCATTTAAGAGCTATTCTGATGTAGCAATGTTTCATTATACTGTACCAAAAGATGTGTTTCGAGCTACATGGCATTTTGCTGCCTTTATGGACGATCCTACATGCCAATCACGGAAAGTTTATATGTAAATAGTTTTTATCTAAAATTACATAATTTTTACCTAAAACTACACTAATATGATTTTTGCACAATATTACGCAAACTATATACAAAGACTTTTTTTAATGCTTTTTTTTTAACAAGAATAAATTTTTTAGATAATTTTGATTTTTTTACTTTATCTATATCTATATTTTATATTAATATTTATTATTATATTTACTCTTTTCTATTTCTTTCTTTCTCTTTTTCTCTCCAAGTAAGAAAAAATAAGGCTTGTGTATATATATATACGTTTATTTGTATATCATATATATAAGGTACTGTCCATAAAGAAACTGAACTTTGAAAAAAGCGCCCGAATGCGATGACATGCGACCATCTGTCTTGTGGCATTGTGTAGTGTGTAATGGGATTCTTTAGCAACTTTCTCACATCATGAGCATGACGCTATCATTCTTAATTTACGTTTTATGATGATTTGAATGAGTTCGTCGTTCGTGGCGATTCTCTAGACATGGCGATTTTTTTTTTTTTATTTTCTTGCAGAGTTTGAAAGAGACAGTGAGAAAGGAGAGTAGGGGGCTGAACGCTGAACAACAGTCGTCGCGTATTTCGCCTAAAATTCATTGATAAGGAACAACGCGGGTGCATTGTCGTGATGCAGTATCGATGAATTGCTGCCACGCCTCCGGCCGCTTCTTTCTCATTGCCTCTCTTAGACGCTGCAAGAAAATCTAAATAAAAAGTTTATTTTGTAGATTATTTTTATTATTAGTTTATTTTGATCTAAAAAAAAGAAAAAAAATTGCCACGAACGCCGAACACAACCTCATTCAAAACAACAAAAAACGTAAACTAAGCACGATAGCATCATGCACGTGATGTGAGAAAGTTGCTAAAGAATCTCATTACACAGTGCCACAAGGCATCAATGGCCCACACATTCGGGCGCTTTTCTTTGAAGTTCGGTTTTTTTATGGACAGCCCTTGTATATGTAATTTGATTTAATGTGATTCAACGTAAAAGTTTTGCAAGAACTTAAAATAACGATAATCATGTCGACAAGATAAATATCTGTTGCACCATTTTATGAAACATTTTTCCTTTCCAATAGGATTTAAACATTTATGTCAATTATTTTTTCTATTTAGAATATATATTCCATCCGGAGTATGGAGTTTCCATTTGTCAGTTTGGAACTGCAATTTCTTGTTACACAATGTTCAAGATATTCGCGAACCTTGCATTGAGGCTATGTCTCTAAAAGGACGTTCTTTACCAATATTCAATCATCTTTATCCTATGGAATCCAAATACCTAACTACAAATGCTAGTTACACTTTCACAGAATCTTCTCCTTATGAAGATAGTTATTACTATTTATTAGTCGTTTCGAAAAGCGTTATCGAATTCAGCGTCAAGGTCGACATATTAGGTAATTTTTAATTAATAAATATTATTTACTCTTAATCTTAATTTATTATATACTAATCTATATATTTTGAAAAATGAGCGCGAATACAATATATAAATATGCAAATTATTGGCAAATATACTCTCCAATTCTAATATAATGGGGAATGTTTTTATAAACGCGTATATTGTCGTGGACAGAAAAGTTATAACTCTTTTGTTCGATGAGTTTCAATGTGCACAAGAATGTTGTGAAACTTTTTTGCAGTGTTTCTATGTTACGAAAATTCATCGAAAAAAAGTATTAAATTCTTTCTTTTAGTTACAATAATCGATTGTAAAGCGAAAAGTGGATATAAAATATGCAACATATTAAACTTTTTGATGCGTTGCATTTTTCGCTGATTATCACGCCCTTTTAAAATTTATTTTTAATATGCAGTCCGATGTTTCACAGTCAAATTTCTCAATTTTAACCTTTAAAGTTCATGTATGGGCCATTTTGACTTTATCGATATTATAACAATTATCGATTATTTTAACAATAAAAGATCTCGAAGTCTTTAATCAATAAAAAAATGTTTAAAATTTATTTTTTAATTTTTGTTGTACATGATTTTCTACAGAGATGTCAAGGAATATATATAAATTTTTGTAGATTTCTTTCAAGCATATTGAGACAGCTAAAACTGTAATAAGACATTATGACCCATATGTGACCAGGAACAGAGTAAAAAAAAATGTGACCTACAAGATTTAATCTTTTTGAGAACGAGCATTTTTTTCTATTCTGAGTTCTCTTCCCCCCCCCCCTTACTCCTCTAACTCCCTCCCTCTTCCTCTTCCTCCCTCCCTCTCCCTCTTTCTCTCTCCCTCCCTCCCCTTTCTTTTCCCTTTCCCCCCCCTCTCTCCTCTTCTCAGCATTCCCCTGCTCTCCCTTTTTCTATATAGTATCTACTCTTATTTTTGTTATGATATGCATGAGATGATAATGGAAAAGCGAGTGGAGACGAAAGATATGCATGTCCATATCTTGTTCATATGGTTATTTGATCACTTACCAAATTATGTATAGTGAGAGGACAACACAACGAAAGGAGAAATTCAGTTTAAAGAGAAACAGTTAATTCAGAGTAGAGATTAATTCATCATAAAGAGTTTATAATAAAGAAAGCTACTGTAGTTGATTAGCAATTATGTAACTATTTTATTTTATTTTTCTATTTATTTTATTTTATATAAACTAATGGATTATCTTGTTCAACATAATGAAATAAATAATAAATGATTTCAGGGTGTCCAATCAGATTAACAGATGTATCTTTTACAAGAAAATATATCGATACTTTTTTAAGTTTTAATTCCGTAACAGGATCAAATACCAAAGATGTATTAAAATACGAATGGTCTTATAAAAATAATAATGCTAGCAGATTTTACAATAGAAACAAGTTCTATCAAAAAAACGAAGAATATGAGACTGATAACGAATGTATGCCAAGATATCAATTGGTGCGCGTGAAACACGCGGAGACATTTTCAACTGTTTATCTCTTGCAGGTAATATTTGTCAAAATACAAATATGTATAATAACCAGGGTTGGGAAAGTTACTTTATAAAAGTAACTCGTTACTATTACCGTTCTTTTTTCTAAAACGTAACTCGTTACCGCTATCATTACTCAAAAAATAACGAGTCGTTACAATTTCCGTTAGTTTTTTTATATATAACACAAACTTTACATACAATTTTTTTTAAATACAAGATCAATTTAAACACTAAAAAATTTTAAACATTATCTTACGTAGAAAAAACAAGATACCAGAATAAACTTCCAGTAGTTTTTATGTAGTGCTGCATTCCAACACTCTTATCAATATATTCCTTTGTATGAAAATTATACCGAGTGAATTCGAAAAAAGTAACGATAAAAATAACTGTTAAATTCGTTACTCGTTACCGAAAAATATAACAAAGTTACTTTTTCCGTTACAAAGAAAATTTGTAACGCCGTTACTGTTACAGTTATCGAAAAAAGTAACTATAACGGTAACGACGTTACAAGTAACGCGTTACTTCCCAATCTTGATAATAACAAGAAACATAAAACACGCCTGCGCGCGCGTATATCGACTATACTTTCTTTTATATACTACATCAATTATATTTTCTTTGCAGATTTCTTTCTCTTAATCAATTTAGAATAAAAATGATTTTTTTCTTATCCATGATTTGACGAAAAATAATATCATCTATTAAAAATTATGATTTTATTAAAGTTTACTCAAAATTGTTTGCAAAATTGTTGTATATTTTTATTATTTATTTTATTATAAGATCGCAAAATTAAAATTCCATAAAGTTTTTACTTATGATATGAGCCTATTGATTTAGTGTCTAACATTTTTTAATGAATTAAGATGAATTAAGAAGTATATACATGGATATACAAATCTGTATAGATTCTAACTATAAGAGAAATATATCGTTTGCAATACCTATAAGAAAATTGTTTTTCAAATCAAAGTTGCTATAATATCAATATTCATATTTGATATTTTTCAGAGAAAAGAATGGTTAAGTTCACAGTTAATACTAACTGATTCAATTCCGATAATGACGCAATTTGATATTTTGCCATTAATCGATATTGGTGGCACACTTGATATCGATGTACATTTGGAAATAGAAAAGGTAAGCAAATATCTGTAGATGTTTTATCTTTAAATTTTTTTATTAAAAATTTGTCGTATTTTATATTATTATATTTTAATTTTAATTTATTTTTATTTTTTTATATGGTAAAATACTAGATTTTTTCAAATTCCCTCACTTTTAAGCCTTTTATGTAATTACATGATTGTCCCATATACAAAGTTTAAAAGTCCTTTTATCTTAAACTCACCAAATATTTCCTTTAGATTTAAACTCTCTTTTTTTGCACCATTCACTATTTATTGTTCATCACCTGCTTTATTCTACACATAGTTATATAATTGCACAAGAGTGTGAAATAGCGGGATAGCAGCGCAAGTGCTAATGCAAGTGATAAACAATAAGAAATCCAGAAGTAATAATCTATGATCCCTGTATTATAATTAACGTTAAATATCATGTATATTTCTGTATTGTTTTAGCTGCCATCAGCACAATCGGTTTTGGTAACAATGTGCATTCAAAGAGTTCGTATACCTAAACTAGGAAATCTCCATTCTTGTCAAAATGGAACTTTATCGATGAATCTGTCGTCATTAAACAAACACAACACAAATTTGTTAATAGTATATCCACAACCAGGCACATGGTATATTATTAGTCATGCGACATGTTATAATTGGAATGGGTAAGCACTACACTAACTTCTATACATACAGTTGGATCTCCTCAATTCTAGAATCATTAAGGCTAAATTGTTTGTTATTCGGAAATTACTTTATAATTTCAATTTTCTTCTAACAGCATATGCACAGAATGATAGCTTTTTTTTACTTACTTTTTTATTTTATATCATATGACCATATATAATATAATCATATGACCATATATATATATTTATATCATATGACCATATATATATATTTATATCATATGACCATATATACAAATGTGTACATTGAATTCTATACATATATTAGAAAAAGCTTTAATATTCTAAAATAAATGCGATCCGAAGGAGCATCGAGTTTTATTGTCTCTTAATATAATTCAATCAGAAAGTTTATCTTATATCTTATAAAGATACATATTAATTTATAATTACTTATAACATTTTCTAAATTTTTCATATTCTTTTAGAGGAAAAAATAATTTCTATATTATTTTGATTAAATATGGAAAGAGAGAGATATCAAAAATAAGAAATATTATTATATATATGGTCTGTCCCAAAACTTTCTTTGTATAGATGGTGTTAGTAGTGCTATCTGTTTAATCAAGGTCATGCTGTCTTCTAGAAACTTCGTTAAAAATTCTGGTAAGTTTGATCGAGGTCCCACTAACAACTGATTTACTATAGGGGCAGATTTGAAGTTATCTTTTTGACACTCGTCGAGAAATCACCATGGAGCAAAAAGCCAACATCAAATTTTGTGTTAAATTGGGCAAATCGTTTACAGAAATACTCGAAATGTTACGGAAGGCTTATGGGAATCAAACACTATCATGTACAGCAGTTTATAAGTGATTCACAAAGTTTCGGGACGGTAGAGAATTGCTGGAAGATGACGAGCGCAGCAGACGGCCATCGACCAATCGAACGGACGAAACCGTAGAAAAAATTCGTGAATTTATCAAAAAGATTTCCATGTCTGTGAGACTCGTCGAGAATATCACAGGAATTAGCAAGTGAATTTAATACAGAATTTGATGTTGGCTCTTTGCTCCATGGTGATATTTGGACGAGTATCAAAGAGATAACTTTACTTCTGCCGCTATGATAAATCAGCTATTAGTGGAATCTCGATCACAAACTTATCAGAATTTTTAACGAAGATTCTATGAAGACAGCGTAACCTTGATTAATTAAACAGATAGTGCTACTAATACTGTCTGTACCAAGAAAGGAAACTTTTGGGACAGACCGTGTATATATATATATAATAGAATTCTTTTAACAGCTATCCCATTGTAAAATGAAATAAAATTTTTTGAATTTATACATGCTAGACAAAACTCTGGCATTCCAAATGCAATCGAAAAAAGACAGCAGCATTGGGTTTTATTATCTCTTTTAGTACATCTTTTTTTATCTTTAAATATATATTTTTTATTATTTTCTTCTTTCTCTCTTCCTCTCTTTATGTATGTATGTGCATAAAGAATGTTCCTAGCATAAATAGCCATCCCATTTTCTTTGATTCACTTTAACCAATTTTAAGTTGATTTTTCCTTTACAAAATTATCATGGCGACAAAAAGTGCAAACTATAAATGATTGAAAATAAAGGATTTTTTGAAAACTAAGCTTTGGAATTGCTAACAGGTAACAAAGTTGATTTTTTTCAGACAATTTAAAGTTTCAAGAATTTTAACAAAATCTTAATTTAATGTTTTATTATATTGTGTGATTGAAAAATTGTGATAACCAATTGTCAAATTTATGAAAAGAATAGTGCATATTCTATTAAATTTGAGATAAAAAAAAATTGATACAAGTTTGGCCGATTTGAATGCTTTTGATTTGGGATACTCTATCTATTGCAATATAGTATTATGTGTTCAATATAGTAAACCTGTACACTGTCAATATGGGAAGATTTCAATACTAATAAATGTACGCATCAAAAAGTGTGTACTTTCTGACCAAAGTCCTTGTGGTAATCATGGCGTTTGTCAAGAAATTCAGAAGAACGTTCTTCATTATGCAACATGTAATTGTTTTAAAGGTAATATCAACAATAAAGCAACTTTTATTAATAATTTTTATTGATTTGGAATAATTTTGTGATTAGAAATATTCTTGAATAATATTTAATTTCAAAAATAATAATACAGAAAAATTAAAATCGTACATTTTATATACAATATATCCTATTTTATCCTCTCTCTTTTTCTCTCTTCTTTCTTCTCTTTCTTTCTTTTGTACTATAGTTAGAATTTAATATTTTTCTCAGAAAGCATGACTTTAAATTTTTTAAATACTTAATAATGTTATAAATGTTGTGTTTATATGAGTTAATAATAAAATTTGCTTTAAAAATCAAAGCAAATTTTATTTTTGGAACAAAATATTCTTCTCAAATTTAATGCAGTGTAAGAGAGAGATGCATGAATGGAATCACAAAATTGTCTGAAAATTATAATATTTTAATCATTCAGGTTACACGGGATGGGATTGCACTGACATTTCGAATACTATCACTGCTATTTCTTCTTTCATGAGCGCCATGCTGCTCATTTTGAGCAATGCTTTTTTTATACCAGCTATATGTATAGCTATAAAACGGAAACTATATGCAGAAGGGCTAGTGTACTTAGCCACCATGCTGTGCTCGTCGCTTTATCATGCCTGTGATCAAAATGGTGGGCAATTCTGTATTGTCAAGTACGAAGTATGTCATATTGAACTATTTTGTTTTTAATCTTTCAAAACCAAGAATTTGATTTTGCGATCCTAAACTGAAGCTCCTCGAACATCTAGCTTCTTTCTGGACTGTCACTTTGACATGTATTCAAAGTTCTAAATTAATAATTTAAAAGTCGTCAAAAAATTAATTTGAATATTTAAAAGTTAATTTATATGTTACATGTTAAATATCGAATTTATATTTTGTTACACACTCTGTAAGATTTAAATTCTATAGTATTAAATTGATTTTATTAAAATGTAATTAAATAGTTTTATTATAATTGATAAACACAATAGTAACAAAGAAATTAATACAAATTTAATTAATTAAAATAAATAAAATAAATTTAACATCATTTTAATTAATAAAATTATTAATAGAAGAAATATCTCTCTCTCCTCATCCTTTCCCTTTTTTTTCTTTCTCCTTCCTCTCTTTCTTTTTCTACATACATACATATATATACATGTATACACACACATATTCTTTATGATATAATGTTTTTATATTTGATACAGGTTTTACAATATAATGATTTTTTCTCGAGTATTTTGGCGTTCTGGGTTACATTAGTATCAATGGCAGAGTTACCGATCGATTTTGTACCATTGTGCCATATGATAGGAGTTTTTGTTATCACTTTTGGGGTGCAAGTTGACAGGATGTGTTTGATCAGCATTTTGGTACCACTGTCGATGGGTATTATTATACCGGTAAATTTATGATATGTGTAAAAGGCAGAGTGTGTTATATTGCACAATATAATAACTTTTATCTAATTCATGATGTTTTTAAATGCACGTACAAAATTAAAACGGATCTAATTATGTACATGTAGTAAAAATATAATTAAATGTGGGTAATTTTGTGTATTTAAAAAAGTGTGGGGGAAGATGTAGAAATTAATAAGCAAATATTCAAAAGTATGAAATTATTGACAAATATTAAAAAAAAAACTTATCTGATTTTAATCTATCAACTAATCTAATAACATTAACATTAATGTTAATGTTAATAGCTTTACCGTATTTGGAATCAATTCCTAATTAGTTATTTAATGCGTGTTCATAAAAATATTACACTTTGCCTTTCATGAATATTTATTAATTTGAAATACAGTGTAGATAGTAAAAAAAAGCTTATATATAATTCTTATTATTGTATTGATCAATTTTAGTAAATTATTGTTAATATTACAAAATAAAAATGTATTGTGCTCTCTCTCATATTTATATACATATATAGAAATATATATAGAAATAATATACATATTTGTTATTTATAAAGATATATATTCTCTGTTATTGTGTGGAAGTATATATATATATTGTATGTGTGTGTATGTACACACATACACACACAGACACACACAGACACACACACACACACACACACACACACACACACACACACACACACGCACACACGCACACACACACACACACACTATTTATTTTTATTTTTTATTTAGCTTGAAATAAACTTTACATTACCAGAATTTTAAATAATAATTACAGAGATATTTAATCTCGAATATTAAAAAGTTGTGAAGAGTGAGATGGGATGCGATCAAACTTTTA
>NW_021850553.1:2057297-2073436 GCF_003651465.1 Formica exsecta
ATAATTAATAATAATTTATAATAATTTCATGGGATATATATATGTATTCTTATATACAGAGTGTTCTAAAACTGCCGAAATACTTTCTCTTAATAGCAGAATAATATAGCAGCATAAATTTACAATAGCATTGTCATTGTAGGTTTTCCCGCTTCTCTACGCATTGCATTTATACATTCTTTTTACGAATAATGGATGCAAGAACTAAAGGCATCTCAAAAATGATTTAAGTAAAAATTTGCGATATGTTTCAACTTCAGCTGTCAAAGTGATTGATCAATGTTACCATGAAGGTGTCTACTATTTCGCCGTGCCTGCACACACACATATATATATATATACAAGGGAATATCCATAAAGAAACCGATCTTCAAAAAAAGCGCCCGATTTTTTTATGGACAGCCCTTGCATATATTAAAAAATATGATTATACATGGAGATATTAATTAACTATAAAAATTTTTCAGCGATATTTGAAAAATATTCTATTAAGTATTGATGAAAGACGGGAATATTTTGTTGTAGATTTTCACGTATATCTATCGCAATGTTAAATCTAAAAAGTGCAAGAAACCAAGCCGGAAAATACTATTAGGTTTACTCTTCGCTATTGCAGGATTATTACTTTATTCTTTCATTGAAACGGAGGAAAATTATCAAGTACGTTTTTGTTTATACGCACGCACGCACGCACGCACGCAGCAGCGCGCGCACATAGATTTTACGAATAATTTTTTTTAGTCAATTGTAATCTCTATAATTAGAATTAATATATAATAATTAATAATAATTTATATGATTGATCAATGTTACCATGAAGGTGTCTACTATTTCGCCGTGCCTGAGCGCGCGAAATCTCAGCTATTCGTAAAACATAATCGCTTCCCGTTTAAAAACTATTACAGCCTCGACATTTTTGTATTAGGACTTTCGTCTTGAAATGTTCTAAGGAATCTGCCATTAAGAGGAAGTACGGTAGTTTTAGGACACCTTGTATAGGATATGGGATTGCATATACATATAATTTTTATTTTTCGGCTAATTTAAATAGATTATTATGATTAAATAAAAACATGTTATGCTCTTTCTTCTCTATATGTAGAAACAATATTTTTGTTATTTAAAGTTTTTTTGTCATTGGAAAAAAGATATAATTTGTTATATACATATTCGTATACATAAACAGTTATAATTATAGTATACGAAGAAATGTCATGTAATCAAATAATTACATATAGAAATAATGAACTATAGACATTTTCCGATATTTGAAGGAGCAACAAATTTTCATTTTTAATATATTTTGTTGCAGTATATTCATAGTATATGGCATATTATCATGGCAATGTCATTAATATTTCTGCTGCCACCAGCGAGATCGAGACAAACTACATCATCGAGAAATATTTTTTTCAATAATGATGGCGAGTCGTCATGGTATTACAAAGATTCTTACGAAATCCCTACATTCACAATAACCGATCAGGAGAATCAAACAATTGTTAACAATTAAATCAAAAAGTATATTTATGATTCATTTTATATTGTATAAGCATATTGTTAATTTATGAATAGTTTTATGAATTCTTTCTTCTCTCTCTCTTTCTCTCTTTTTCTTTTACATAGAATATAATTTATAAAAATAAAATATATATTACACAAACGGAAAAAAGATCTATTTGTAAAATCTTCAATTAGTATACCAGTTTCTCTCTCTCTCTTTCTCTCTCTCTCTCCTCCTTCCTCCCTCCCTTCTCCCTCTCCCTCTCTCTCTCTCTCTGGAAATCTATATAATATTTTTATTTTTATATTTTAATTTGTATTAACATTAAAAAACAACAATAATCTTACGTATTGAAACATGTAGAATATTGTCAAGCACATTAACGAATATCATTTAATGATCTCCATCACAGTAACATCTTTTAAGTAGAGGTCAAAAGAATTTTACTCGGCAAATATGCGTGTTATAAAAAAATTATAAGCTCAATACAGGCTACTTGATTAGCTCGTTCAACGCCTTCATTCAATACCTGATTCAATTCAGTTTATCTTTTTGCTCCTTCTATGTTGTAATCAAGAAACACATACACATATATATTATAATTTTAAATATATTACACTTTATCAATATGTATTATACAGGATGAATTATTTTAAGTTACCCACCTCAATAACTTTTTTATTTTTGATTGTAGAAACAAATGTTTCAGACAAAAGTTGCATGGTTTGAAGGGAGCCACATGATGAAAATATGGACTTGAGCTTGAGTGACCTTTTCAAGGCTAGGTCAATGTGATCGATATTTTCTTAAATGGAACCCTCCATTTTTTATTGCATATTCTTGTAGCTTATCTCGAGAGCTTTTCAAAACACTATAATAAAGCATTTTTTCATTAAGTATTTTCTGAATTATTTTATATCTTAATCTGACTTATATTTTGATATAAAAAATAAAATATCTCGTAAAATATTTAATTTTCGATAATCTTACCGTAATACTTTTATGTACAGAATAATGAGACAAATATATTAGTGTAAAAAAAACAACAAATAACTGTCTAAAAAAATACATTGTAAATAATTACATACTTTTTCTTAAGACCAATTATTTTTTTTTATAATGTTCGAAAAATTCCCCCGGACGTCTCCGGACGCCCTAAAAAAGAGGACGGTGTCCGGGAAAAGAGAATGTATAGCAACACTACGCATACGTGACGTAACACTGTGATATTACAGTCACATATACATATATGACAGATATGCTTCAGTTTTGGCGGGATCTTACAGAGGACATGTTAAATAGCTATGTAAATAAATAAATAAATAAATAAATAAATAAATATAATTTGTGAATATTTTTTTATTTTATGTTTTTAAATAATTCTCCAAAAATTTTTAAATAATTTTAAAAACTATTAAATGGGGGCCATACAGGACCTCATTTTATAAAATTTAACTACTTCATTGATACTACATTCAATGCGCATGCGCGAAAAAGGGAGCCCTTAACGGCCCTAATAATACGTTGCGATGCGATGACGACGGCTGCGCCGTATTTATTGGTATTTACGTTTCGGCAATCGTCGTGAATAGCCACGAGAGAAAGATCGAGAACACTGTCTGTGAGTTGTGTCCATCTCATCCTTTTTTTCTTTTTTCTAACTTGTCTCGTTTTCATTTCTCATTCTCGATAATCTATCATGAAGAATCATACGCGCAATTATCAATTAAACAATACAATTTTGGCAAGTTCGGATTTCCGATGCTCCACATCAAATAAACCTTATTCAAATTTTGTCGAAAAATATCCTAAAGATCATTTTTCTGTCTTTACAATTGTGCTAAAATAACTCACGATTTTTCGAGAGAAAAAAATCGAAGTATACCAATTACTTGTTTTCATAGATATTTCCGAATTTGTTATGCCAAAGAGCGTGCAGAAACGACCCTTTTATGTGTTTTTAATAGGCGCGAGAGTGCAAGAATAAGATATGAAAACTTGAATCTAACCGAATTTGTGTGTATCAGTTTCAGAACCGGTGATTATCATCGATAATACAGTATGTATACATATACTTACGTGCAATCTTTAATCGACATCAGACCAGAATTAATCAGAATTTTCGAATTCACACTTTATGACACTCGATAGTTTTCAGGCCGGCAACTAACAAGTTTCAACTTGTGTGCTTGGATATTCTTCTCATTTTTTTGTACATTCTTATATATACATATTACATTTCGTGAAGATGGCGAGTTTGAAGGTGCGTGTGAATTCACCGACGGTGCGCTACTCGGAGGATTTCATCGAAGCAGAGTACGAGTATCGGACAACTAGCGTGGCCGAGGGCGATGAGAACGATGATAATACATATACGGTAAGAATCCATACATTTGTCGACCTTCATCTATTTCAAGTATGTATGTCATGTCATTGTGTGATATTTGTGCCGGCCGGTCATCAATATCAATATCAGTCTGTTCGTTGATGAGCTATACTGTTGTTGATTAAACAGCAGATTTTCCGTTATTGCTGCCATTATATGATGAATATACGTATATTAAAAATATTCCAAAAAGGTACGATATTCTTTTAATAAAAGACTCTTATCAATTCGGAGTCGATCATTCCTTAGCGAAAATGTTGAAACACTAACTAACTTTACGTCATGAACGACTGAAAAAGAGAAGAGCCAAATTTATAACACACTAATTATAAGATAATTATAAGATAAAAATAAAATTGAAAAGTTTTGTTAATAATCTTTATCTTGTGTTATTTTTGTTTAAAAATTACTTATTTAAATTTGGACATAAATTTACCATTGGTGGAAAGAGTACTCTCTCTCTCTAGATCAGTGCTCGGATTTAGTTGCACATTTCGGCCCGATTCCGTTTTTCGCGGTGCATTTAGAAAAGTATTCTTACTATTATATTTGGACATTCTTATATACGAACGCTCCTGAGACAAAGCGTCGCGCTCCTTAGTTACGCGTATCTGGTGACTCGTCGCTAACGTATGAGCGGTGAGTGGGGGGCAATAGGCGTGAGCCACGGAATCGGGCCGAATTGTGCAACTAAATCCGAGCACTGCTCTAGATCATTCTAGAATCGATTATTCTAGAATCGATTTTCACAAGTTCGCACATGCGTGTTCTTTCATATTGTATGTATTTACATGCATACACAACATATCCATATTGACATCGCATAGCGCACATTTATCTATCCAATCTGTATTTTTTTAAAATTATTAAAGACCATAAATATTATTTTAAGAATATTTTTATTACATTATCAATTATTAGTGATATTTTTATTAATAATACTGTCGCAGTGTTCAAATAGTTACACATTTAAAGACACACACGATAATGATCAAAAATACACATTCATTGTGTGTATGAGCGTTGATAAAAAATATTGAAATTATACATTTATGCACGCACAATACTATAATTGGTAAAAATGACGTTTAGGGGATGCAGCTCCGACCAGGATGACCTTGACTTTGACATATGTTGTCAAGGTCACCCTCCTGAGTGATCTTCAGAAGGTTTTAGCCGTCGCTCGTTTTTTATTAAAAAGTTATTAACTAAAATATTATTTATTGAATGTGTTTAGTACTAATACATTTTCACATTTTAGACACGTTATTTCGCCACGAACAACTTTCTTCTCACACAAAAAATTCCACAAAGAATCAAAATTGTATGTCAAATTGATAAATACGTGCAAATGCATGTTGAAAATTAAGGAAAACTTGAAATTATCCAACTGACTGATACACGACTATATGACATACTGAGACTGGTGATGTAAGGGCAGAACCCACTGTTTTATGCATACACTTTTTAATGCGAAGTGAGGTTTCACATGGGTTTACAACTTTCCACGCGAAGCGAGATTCAACACAATCCAATGCGTTTAGTTCTTTGATAGTGGAGCCCCCCCGTAGGGGAGGGGGGCGGAATTTACTGTGTCCATGTATACACTTTTTAAAGCAAAGTGAGATTCTACATGGGTTGTACATGAGTTGAATCTTGCTTTGCGTGAAAAGTTGTAAACCCATGTGGAATTTCACTTCTCATTAAAAAGTGTATGCATAAAACAGTGGGTTCCGCCCCTCTACGGGGGGCTCCACTTCCGGAAGAAATAACCCAACCCAAACCTATTTCTAATTTAATTTCTCTCTATCTTTAAAATATAAGCTTGGTAATTCAAGCCGACTGCCATATAAACAACAATAGTGAGTAACATACTAAGTAAGAATATCAAAAGAAATCAAAACAAATCAGTGTTTGGGAATGTAATGAATGTTTGTATATAACACGTATCTACATCACCAGTCTCAGTATGTCATATAGTCGTGTATCAGTCAGTTGGATAATTTCAAGATTTCCTTAATTTTCAACATGCATTTGCACGAATTTATCAATTTGACATACAATTTTGATTCTTTGTGGAATTTTTTGTGTGAGAAGAAAGTTGTTCGTGGCGAAATAACGTGTCTAAAATGTGAAAATGTATTAGTACTAAACACATTCAATAAATAATATTTTAGTTAATAACTTTTTAATAAAAAACGAGCGACGGCTAAAACCTTCTGAAGATCACTCAGGAGGGTGACCTTGACAACATATGTCAAAGTCAAGGTCATCGGGGTTGCATCCCCCAAACGTCACTTTTACCATATTTTTTTATATATATTTTTGTATTTTAAAAAACAAAGAAAAATTTTGAAATATTATTTTTATATTGCATGAAATTCTTTGTAGGTGTCACCCACATTGACGAGATTGCTGATCAGGACCATGATGAAGGTTCCCAAGCTGGGATTGATGTTGGTGGGCTGGGGTGGTAACAACGGCAGCACCGTAACAGCAGCTTTAATTGCGAATAAGTTTAAATTGAAGTGGGAGACAAAGGAGGGTGAGAAAACCGCAAATTGGTACGTCTTTCAGAGTTATTTATTTATTTGTCATATATTAATTATAGACTATTTGAAATATTACATTTATCGAGCAAGTAAATTGATCTTGAAAATATATAGAAGAGATTCATATTAATATATATGTGTATATGTATTTAAATTTTAGATATAATTTTGTATACTTATTATTTGTTATGTATGCAAAATTAATATTTCTTTATCTAAGATGTCAAAGTCATCAATAATTTTAACTTTTTTGTTAGTGTTTATAATATATTATTAATATTATTAAAGCATTATTAATACACTATATGTTTTATTATGTATGTTACACAGTATGTTTGGTTTAAGTGTTATTGTACATAAATAATATATATTTTATGTGTTAATTTTGTTCTATTTTCTTATTTTGAATATCTTTCTGCACACTTACTAATAACATCACATTTTCTTAATCTTACGATTGCATTTACTTCTACATGTTATTGCATTTACTTCTATCTCTATTTTTCTTTGTTTCTATTTTCCCTTTTTACAATGGCTTTATTTTTCTTTATTATTTCTGTGCTTTTAGGTATGGTTCTTTAACGCAAGCGTCCACTGTGAGATTAGGCAGAAAAAACAAAGGAGGGGATATTTATGTTCCTATCTCTAATATGCTGCCCATGGTGAATCCCGATGATATCGAGATTGATGGCTGGGATATTTCAGATGTAAATCTTGTTGACGCTATGACGCGCGCTAAAGTGTTGGATGTAAATTTACAAGTACAATTACAACCCTACATGACACACATGCGGCCCAGAAAGAGCATATATTACTCTGATTTCATTGCATCGAACCAGGTAATTAGATTTTTAGTAAAATCCAATTTTCTGTGCGATAGAGTCGCAAAAAAGATAATCTTTGATAATAAAAATTGTACAATTTAAATAAATTATATGAATTTTTTTTATCTAGAATCTAGATTATTCAATTTTTTATATAGGATAGCTTTTCGTTTATCTCCTCTTGAAAATTTAACAATTTTATTTTTTATTATAACAATTATTTAATTAATAGTAAATTGCAAAATCTAATTAAGTTATTTCCGCCATAATACAATATTATTATCTTCAATTTTCTTATATATAATAATTTTTTTATTTTTTTTTGGAAAGGATATGTATGAATTTATATTAAACAAATTAGACAAAATTTATTTCGTAGATTATATTTGTGCTAAATTATATTGATCTTAATTTCTTTAAAAGACCATCATTTTAATATATACGAAGAGTTTTAAATAAATCAAAATTGGCTTTCTCAGATATCGAAATTTTAACATTATTTTACTAATTTTAAATTTGCATACCAATAGCAAATAAAAATAATCTTGATGTTTATTAATGTGAATAGGAACAAGCCTTATTTTGCCTATACAGCTTTTGAAATGTGATTGTAACTAATATTAGATGTATAATTCGAATTATAAATATTTTTTGTTTCTGGTAGTGTTTGGCAAGAACACATCGTTAAATAAATGGCTACAAATGATTTTTTTTTTTTACAACAACGCATGGATGTCTTATAAATTGTCGAAAATGTTTAAAATTTTATAGTGTTTTGAATTTTGTGACACGTAACGATAATACATTTATTTTGGAGTTATTTTGGATTTCCATAACAGTAAGAGGAATATCATAAGTAAGAATCTAGAGATGCCTCCATAAATAACTTCAGAAAATTTTAATCGGGAGAACATGCAAGCCATTGGTCCTCCTTTGTCAATCCATTGATTGATGTTGTTGAGTTTTATCATAAATAAAAAGTTTATAAGGAAATTTGGAAGAAAGATATTTCTGGATCCATGTTCACAATATAACTTTTTTCATTCTTGCAGTGAATAGAATATGCTCTCTTAAAATTTGGTCACCTTCCAAAACACTATGTATATGTATACCCACTCGGCATGTAATATTTCTGATACATTGCTGCAATATTCCATTTGAAATATTACACCTTTGAGTGCTATATTTATTATATCAATTCTTTTAATTTTCTTTTAATGGTTAATTAATTAATTTTTTCCTTACATAATATAGTTATATTTATCGAAATTTTTGTTTATAAAGAGCAAAAGAGCAAATAATATCATTATGGGCACTAAGGCTGAACAGCTCAACAAAATTCGTAATGATATCGTGGAATTCAAAACTACGAAGGATTTGGACCAAGTAATTGTCCTGTGGACTGCTAATACCGAGAGATTTTCAGAAATCATAACGGGCGTTAATGACACGGCCGATAATCTTCTGAAGGCGATCAAGGAAGATCATTCGGAGATCAGTCCCAGCACCATGTTTGCTGTGGCGGCGGCTTTAGAAAGAGTAAGATTAAACTTTGATATAATTATTTCTCTTTTTTATAATATGGAGAAATGTTTTTCTAGATTATTATTTATTAGAAAAACCGTTAGTTGTTGCAATATAACAATTCCAAAGCAACAAGTTACACAATCGGATTCCTCGAAAAGAATATCTTGTAAATGAAAGAAAAGCGATTATAATATTATTGTTATTTAAAATACTCTGTATATCATTATTTAATATAAATTAGTAAAGAGAATATATTTTTTATTTAGCAAGATCGATTTACACACACGCAATAAGAGTGTAATAGCAACTAACAACAAAATTATATCGGTATTAATAATAACTAATATGTGAAATTTTCTTCTTACCTTTTTAATTTTTCTATTTATTTTTATTAATTTTGTAAATTACTAATAATTATTCATAATTGAGATTGAAGAAAATATTTTTTTTACATTCTCACTTTTTTAAATAAATTGAGTATTAATAAATATACTCACCATACATATATATCTCTTATCCCATTTAAAATTTATCAGCAACTTAGAACTGGAAAGCCTCTGTGATTTATTTAAACAATTTTATTTTCAGTGTACTTACATCAATGGATCGCCGCAAAATACTTTCGTGCCGGGCGTTCTTGAGCTAGTCGAAAGGCAGAAAACATTTATTGGTGGTGACGATTTCAAATCTGGCCAGACAAAACTGAAATCCGTGCTCGTAGATTTCCTCGTATCGGCCGGCATTAAACCGGTATCGATCGTTAGTTACAACCATTTGGGAAATAACGATGGATACAATTTATCCGCACCGCAGCAATTTCATTCAAAAGAGGTATACAGTAAGAAAGAAAATATATATACGATATGTGTTATGATTCAATATATGTGTGTAATTACGTGTCATAATCTAAGGAAAATATAAAAACAAAAGTTACTTTATTTTCAAGTGCTTATACTTGTTAAAGAAGAATTCAAAATTTATAGGATAAATAATATTAAATCAAATAAAAAATACATGGCGCCAGAAATCAAGTAGAATAAATACTAAAAATAATAATATACGTATAATATTTTATAATAAATATTATACGTTTATTAGATACTGTACATATATCATATATTTATTATACCTTATATATATTTATTCTATATATTTGTATTTATTATTATATTATTTTTATTTCTAATTTTATGTTACAATATATATTATATATGTACATATTACATGTATTATCTATCGAAATACTTTTACATACATATAATCAATGCACAGATCTCCAAGAGCAATGTTATAGACGATGTGGTGCAATCCAACAAGATTCTCTACAAACCTGGAGAAAAGCCGGATCATTGTATCGTTATCAAATACGTTCCTTATGTTGGTAAGTTTTCATTTTTTATATTCTATTATTTTATCAGTAATGTTTCAGATAGCCAAATGTGCCAAGAGCACGCGTATCAAAAATATGTTACATATTACGTTGACAGAATTCTGGCAGCAGCAAAGCATGGTCTGCCATTTTAAGTAATGTCAGCAGAAATGCATAAAAATGCGTAAGCTTTTTTTTTATCTATATTGTTTTTCTAGGTGACAGTAAGAGAGCTATGGATGAATACATTTCTGAAATCATGCTGGGTGGCCATAACACTATCGTGATTCATAACACGTGCGAGGATTCGCTCTTGGCGGCACCTATCATTCTCGATCTCGTCATCTTGTCCGAGCTTTGTTCTCGCATCACTTTCAAGAGAATGGATTCCGATGACGACAAAGAATTTTCCAGTTTTCACAGCGTGCTCTCCATTCTGTCATATCTCTGTAAGGCTCCTCTAGTGCCACAAGGAACGCCGGTGGTGAATGCTCTCTTCCGACAGCGGAACGCCATTGAAAACATTTTACGAGCCTGCTTGTCCTTACCACCAGAGAACAATATGTTGCTGGAACACAAGGTCACCTTCAAGATTTAAAGAAGACACGGCAAAAAAGGAGATCGAAAGAATATAACGAACCAAGCGGATATAAGGAAGAAAAATGATATAAGAAAAAGTTTGGTTATTATAAAGTTTTTTTTTAAGTTCAGTTTCCTTTAGTCACATTCAATAGTACTATTTCAAAATTAATTTCAAAGTTATACAATTTTGGAATCTTGGAATGGCAAGGACTTTGTTTATTATAGAAAAAAAGAATAGTCGATAGTATTTTTATAGTTAAATTTCTTTTGGTCACATCCAGTAGTACTAATTTAAAACTAAATTTTCAAGATTATTATTTTAGAATGGCAAGGAAATGACGTAATTTTGAAGGTTGATTTTTTTGATAAAAAAATTAGTTTCTATATAAAAATTGTTTAATATATATGTAATATATTAAAAATATATTACTTGTTAACTAAGATTATTAATATTAAAACAAACTTTTTTTTTTGTTTTTTTTTTCATCTTTGAGCAATTTCATACACACTATATCAGGCAATAACATTATTAGTTGATTACTATATCATAATCATTGTAGAATAATTATTTTTTATTCAATGTTATTAATACATAGCAGGACAAAATAAAGATCCCGTGTTACTTATTTCTAAAATCGCTATACTTAATAATTTTTCTCGTGTTATTATTTCATCATTATACCTTTGTAAATACATGTGTATTTAACACAATATCTTCTATTTTCCACAAATTTTTTATTCTACTTATAGTTAATAATTAGACAGCTGTAAATAATAGGATAGCAGTGCAAAAGAAAACTTGGGAAATAATAATTTTATTGTAGAAGTGAATAATACCGGATCAAAATTGTAAAATTATTATTAGTGCCAAATTGTCAACTACTAATTAAAATTACTACAATATTATAACATTTTTTTTTTGAATTGATTTATCTACGGATTGTTATATATCAGTATACCAATAATCTGATCGATTATATTCTAAATTTGTATAATTTTTGTTAAAAAAAATATTTTTTGAATAAATATATATTTATATTAATAAATGTAAATTATTTATACGTGTATGTATAATTATTTATATATATATATAAATAAATGTACCTGGAAAAAAATATTTAGAGAAAAAATCACAATTATTATATTGTTATAGCCCGAAAAGGCTATATACGAATCACTAGATACATATTATTTTAGAGATATATTATTTTATACGATAAGACATTGCTCAACGTGTAACGCGAATACAGATCACGTTACGAACGTTGACCGAGCGAAGCGCTGACAACGCGAGCCACGCGCGAAGCCCGAGCGACCGCGCAATCACTCATTACGAAAACGCGGAAATCAAGGCAAGCAGAATTAATGCGTTGCGAAAATGCAACGTAAAGATCCTACCTAAAAGCGAAAACGAAATTGCGAAAATGCAAGCAAAGAAGCCCCTTAGAACTCCTTAGCTTGCATCCGGATCTTGCCGCAAAAATCGAGCGACACGACACATGGTCTTGTCGCTAACCGATCCCCTCCTGGGAAATCAAGGGGAGATAATAAAAAGACCCATCGCTAACGAGCGGCGGGCAGTCTTTATCCTTAATTAATATTACGCGGGTAGTAGCGCTAACAGTCGCAAGTGTCAACAGCGAGTGTCGATAATTATTGTAATATAAAGTCCAAGAATTGCTTATTTTGACGGAATGAATGAGGTTTTTGTTCATTAAATCCTATTTGTTTCGATGTATCTTATCAATTCTTATCACAGAGCACGTGATGTAACCCCGAGTGGTCACGAGCGGACTTTTATTACTCTTATCGATTCTCGTGACTCTATCCACCGGTAATCGGTGTAAATCCGACAGTAATTATCGATATCTCGTTCTGTGTGATGTGAAAATCACGAGTAAATATTCAATTTATTATCTAGATCTCTCTATCAAAATATGTTCATCAAGTGTAAGGGTCACTTCGACCAAACTCCGATTGATTTAATCGTTGATTAATTTACATAAAAATTTCTAACGATATAAAATACTCGTATATAATATAATACAAATTTTAAAATTTTGCTTTTAGTCAAATATTGAAAATAATATGTACAAAAGCAATCGCGTATGGATAAACGATAATTGAAGCTATTTGTTCGTTTAACTTTTAATTATTAATAACAGCATTTAATTATATTTAATTAATGAACAGTATTTAACAAGAACAATTGTTTATATTAAAATGCGCTTTCTCATAGCGGAGTCGATCAACCGTTTTCCTTGATATTTTTCTACCATGTTTATGCATGATTCATTCGAAGACGGAAAGACAAAGCTCACGCGGCCACTCCTGATTCGGAGTTAGCACGAGTCAGCCTGGCGTCACTTGATTATTCCGTTTGGCTAGAGATGATAATAATAACACGCGATTAGATCACGATTGATTTGCTGCTCTTTGTGATCGATTCGGTTGCTCTTGCGTGCATATGGTCACGCATGCGATACGTGATTCCGTCGCCGGCTGTTTCTGCAAAGCGAATAAATAGCGAAGAGCCGTTGACCCGCGTGGCTGGTCGCCTCGATTCTTCTCAACAACCGGGAGATAAAAGTCTCTATCTAAAAATAGATGCGGAAAAGAGAAAAAAAAACGATATACTTATGACGCTCTTTCAACTTGTTTTGTTCATTCACTAATTGTCGCATCGTCGGTATTTTGTGGCTAGATATTATGGATCTAATAATGAAAATATTTTTCTTGCATCTTTATTTCCGATTTAAATTCAAAGCTTCAATTTTGAATCTCCGTTAGAAAGTTAATAGAAAAATAATCGTAAATATTTTGCGTAAAATAATAAAATCAAAAAATTACGAATCTCGTAAGATAAATAGAATCGTAAAATTATTAGATATTATTGATTATTATGATTATTTATCGTAGGATCGCATGAAAGGGTAACTTAAAATATTATGTTAAATTACGGCGTAACGAAGAACGAATTGTACATTGTCAACACCGAATAGACTTTCTTTGTCAAGTTCGTCCTAATATTAGAAAAGGCGAAGTCCATGTTGTGCCAGCCGCGAATGCACTTTGTTCGATTGAACACGTGAATCAGTGTACCATTGCAATATTTTTTCTTTGCATGCCAAATGATCACGTTCTATGAAATATCGTTTTAGAACGAACGGATCGTGATCAGGAATCGCGCGCGATCAGCGAAGCAATCATCGGAACTTTTCCACTTATTGTCAGCGGAAAACTTGTCGGACGGGTATTCTCATTCATACATAATTAACGAGTCGACCGACAAGACTTTTACTTTTCCGATCGCACTGTTCATTCTTTGTACCTTACCTACCCAGACAGCACAAGGATGTCCTTAGGACGTCCAAAGGGCATCCAGGACATACATGTAGGATATCCTGAGGATATCCTATTTTAATCCTCGGATCTCCTCTGGATGTCCTGAGGAAGAGTAAATGATAGCCGTACACTAGCCTCTGGAGAATCCAGGGAGATCCTGTGGAACATCTTAAGGATTTCTATAGGATATGTTAGGGATATTTTTCATACGTTAAAAGGAACAAATTCTAAAATTTAAATATAAATTAAGATTGCGTTCTGTTATTTACTGCCAATACTAAAAATCTAATACTAAAAATAGTTCACGTTCTTTAATATTTGAGGTTTTCGTGCTGTACATGAATATTTTAGGTTTGGCTTCCGGGTTTGAGTCGTGTAATATTTTCAAAACAATCCAATATCTGAATTCCCTATGTTGGGATTGCATCAGAAATTGAACTGATAAAAAATAATTATATTTTTAATTTCCTGTTAGTTGCTCTTTGCAAGCTTTATATAATTCTCATGACCAAATCTCAAATACGAGTTTGCGCGTTGCATAGCGGTAAACAAACGAACTAGCGGTTGAATACTATTTTTTGTAAAGTTTTTGGAATGTTGCGCATAGTAACATTTCTCATAAATTATTAAATAAATAATAATTTTGAATATGTGAAAATGTGCGCATCAAATTCAATTATGATATTTATATTAAACGAAATTAATGTTAACAGTTAATTGCACATGTATATGTCCTCTGGAAATCCAAAGGACATTCAATATAATAGACAGGGCAGACATCCAGGGGTTATCCAGGGGACATTTATAGGACATTAATACTTATTACAATACTTAAAATTTCTAAATTATATTAAATAGCCTACATAACCGAAAGTAATCATGTATGCATATTAAATTTTCATAAAATATATTTATAATAATATCTTAAAACATCCTACAAATATCCTGAACCATCCTGGACATATTCAGGATGATCCTGAGGACGTTTTGTGCTGTCTGGGTAATATATATACAGGGTGTCCCGCAACGTAATGTCCACACTGAAACTGTATTCTTTTTGTCATTCTAAGTCAAAAAGTCTTAATACATATATGCCCTAAAGTCGATTGTTCAAAGATATAACAAAAAAAACAAAATTGCATAAAATAAGAACAATATTATTTATTAAAGATCGGTGGACATTGCTAAACACTTTTCGATCTGGTACTCTGCGATTAGGAAAATGTCGGTGATATTCTGTTACTGCTGCACGTGCGTTACCATTACAGAAACCATAAATAAAATGAATATCGGCATATTCATCATTGGAAAATGTACTCATAATTGGTAGATAAGAGAAATTTCAAAGCTATGTTTATGCGATGTTTTCACTTAAAACGACAGTCAATTTATTAATATTATCTTGTGTGGCAAGTGTGGAAAACAATGAATTATGTCGAGTATGAAATCGCCGCATTCGCTTCAGCTCATGCGGCAACTTCATGCGCGACGTAGTTCGTTGTCTTTCGCGCATGCCATACATATAATATTTTTTGTAATGGTTGTTATTTCCGTACTACTAGTGCGGTAAGGTAAGTCATAAAGGTGCTTTTCTCGCATTAGTGTTAAAAACAACTTTTTTTTTTCCCGCTATAACTTCGAAACAAGCGACTTTAGGGCATATGTGTATTAAGACTTTTTGACTTAGAATGACACAAAGAATACACAGTTTCAGTGTGGATATCACGATGCGGGACACCCTGTATATCTCACAAATATGAATGTTATTTGAGATGGTGCAAAAATGGTTTTAATGGTACTTAACCTTGCCACGGACGAGATACTATTGAAGATGGTCAGAGAAAAATAAATTTTTGTGACTATCATGAGGGCCTGGTACGCCCGAAAATAATTAAAAATGTGGACATTACCGGCCGTTTAATTGCAGCAAGAATAATTACACGAATTATTTAAATAAATAATTTAACTTACGGTTATTTTAGTTCTTCCAGTTATTGTTTAATTATAAAAAACTTTTTTTTTTTTTTTTTTTTTTTTTTTTTTTTTTTTG
>NW_021850554.1:0-1157 GCF_003651465.1 Formica exsecta
GCATCCACATTGTATAAGAAAAGCGCCGTTAGATTTTTGATTAACAGCTTGGTTCCTGAGGAAGTTTAATCGAAAGTTTATTAGACGTAAAACTCCGGATAAGCTACTTGGTAGCGTCGCGGCACCTGTACATAGGCAACATAGGCGAACCGTTGACAAGCCGAAACGTTTTTTTTTATATACTTGGCGTCGGAGCTACGACATTATAAATATAATTACATTTCTCATACCGATGAATAATGACATATTTACTATAATCAAAACAAATAATAAAATAATTGCCGTAGATAAAGAAAAATTAACTTATCTTAGAATAACGGAAAGCGATTTAAAAAATTGTATAGAAATAAATTCCAAATATACGTGTGAAAATACGATACCGATATATCGCATGAATCAAAACGCACCGTGCGAAATACAAATGTATACACTATCACGACAACACAATTGTAACACACAATTGATAAGCTCGAAAAATGCGATCTGGACAACACTACGACAACCGCACACTTGGTTATATGCGACCGCGACCGACCAACAGATAACGATACAATGCGATAATCGACACGAACACAAAAGAATAATTAAAAATACAGGAAAAATTACATTAAAAGGAAAATGTAAATTAACGACAACAGATATGACGTTACAGTCAATAAAAACAGTATACGAAACAAATATAGAAACCTACTTACCAGAAATAAATATCACGCTTCTACAGATATACAAGACACACGATAACGACACACTAGAAAACGTAACGCTACACCGAACAGAATTAATAAAATTAAAAAATAAACTAGAAGAATTAAATAATAATCTACAAGACAACGAACAGAACTTCTTTGTTCAAAAACAATTTGTTTATCCAATGGCTACAAGCGGAATCATAACAATAATTATAATAGCCATTGTAACATATATAATTACAAAAAATAAAAAGAGAAAAATAAAACGACCATCGGTCAAAGTATACGATGAAGAACCACGTATATCTTACGGACTCCCAAGACCTATACTAAAGCGTAGCGTAAGTACGCGATTTTAGATAGTAAGAAACGATTATATCAAATATTATATACGGGAAAAATAATGTATTCGTTAGAATAAGAAAGGGTATAACTAAAGAAAAACGTTGTACCCCCGTTTTTCTTTTT
>NW_021850554.1:1288-24040 GCF_003651465.1 Formica exsecta
TTCTCGAAAACTATCACTTGTACGGTAAAAATGAATAGGACATAAAATGTTTATCTCTATGAGATCTAAAACTTTTGTCTAAAACATTTATCATGATTTTCCGTATTTACTGAGATAAGCGTAAAAAACTATAATTTGTTATAGCTCAAAACGGCTATAACCAAATTAGTATAATTATTAATTATTAAATATTATTTAACGTCTTCCGACTATAACTCGAAGTCGAGGAAGACGTATAAAGTTACGAGCGCAATCGCTGACAAAGCGAGCCACGCGCGGAGGCCACGCGATCGCGAGACTTGAAGAACGACGCGCCGGAAATGCAAGCAGAGAATATACGTAGCTTGCATCCGGGGTTTTTCCACCCAAAATCGAGCGACACGACCACCTATGGTCCTGTCGCTAAGCTATCCCCTCCGAAAACTAATTGAACAGGAGGTGATAAAACTACCCACCTCGAACGAGCGCAAGGCAGTCCTAATTACAAAATCACACAAAACAGTTATAATCATACAATTATATAGTGCGAATAAATTAACAATAGCAACCACGAGACAGACTAACGTAAACGATTTAATAATAAAGAACGTTCCAGCTGATCTCGCGACGGCAGCCGCGATATCAGGCACGCGAAGCAATTCTATACCACGATAAGCCGAGTTGAAGTGCGAGAAAGACAAGAAGATTTAAAGCCAATGTATAAGAATAAATGACTTTATTTCTACTAAGACTACATAATTGCTGAAACGGCGAGACGACCCTGCTCGATCCTGAGCTCCCTAGCTCCTAGTGGCCAACGATCCCAGAACAAACCCCGTGCCTCCACCGTGAGGCACAACAATATAATGAAATATATAAAGACATAATGACAGAAGAATTACCAGCATATTTGAGAGGAAGAAGAGGAAAGAAGGATAGAAGTCTGATAGCAAGATTTAGATGTGGAAACAAAATGAGAGGAAATCAACACTGGAGGGAGGAAGAAGAAAATAAATGTAGAATATGCGGAGAGGAATAGAAAATATTACACATGTGTTGAAAGAATGTGAGAAGAGTAAAGATGAAATGCCAATAGAAGAGCTCTTAAAAGAAGATGGAAAAGGTTGTGAATTAATGAAAAAGGTAGATAAAATTAGGAAGGAGATAGAAAAAGAAAAGGAGAAAAGAGAGGAGACCAATAAGGAGGAAGAAGTAATATAAAGAAAATAGACAAAGATAGAGGAAGAATACTAAAGCAAATAAACTGTTGTTAAGAATGTTGAATATTTAATATTTAATATGTATTAGATAACTTAGAGATTTATTTCAGAATAAGTTTTAGTTAATTTTTATTTTTATTTTTATCTGGTCAGTTTGATTTTTAGTATTTTAGTTTTTAGTTTTTAGTTTCTAATTTTTAATTTTTAAATTGTCTGATTTCTGATTTTAGTAATTTAAAGTTAATTGTTATTGGTATATTTTATTTTATGATTTCATTTTTAATTTTTGATTTTTGATTTTTGATGTTTAAATCTGTTAAATTTAAAATTTTAAAAATTCTGATTATCAATTTATTGTGAAAACACAATAAAAACACACGACACAACACAATACACAAACACAGAAAGACAGAATAACAAATGTAAAAACTGGAGGTCATCCAAAGCTGCAAGGCGCGGATTAATAAATTAATAATAAATTAAATACCCAATTAAATGCCTACTGCCTCTTATTTGGCGGAATAGATGACATTACATGTTATTTATTGTACAATCGCGCAATTTATCAGAGTTTTCGATACAAAGCGATTACAAAGCGATTACAGATATTTAATATAATTATATCTGTAATATAACTTTATATATACAGGGTGGGGCATTTATATTGACACCTAAATATCTAAAAAATAAAGCAAGATAGAAAGAAATGTTTCAGACAAAAGTTGTAACGGCAGGGCCGTTACTACGGGCATATAGTGTACATGCGCCCAAATATACAGGGTGAGTCATTTTAATCAACGCACGCAAATATCTCCTAAAGCAAGCAAGATGGAAAAAAATGTTTTATACAAAAGTTATAGGCTTCAGAAAGGGACACATGATGAAAATATGAACTTGACCTTGAGTGACCTTTTCAAGGCCAAGTCAATGTGATCGATATTTTCTTAAATAGAACCCCCAATTTTTTATTGCATGATCTTGTAGCTTATCTAGAAAGCTTTTCAAAACACTATAATAAAGTATTTTTTCATCAAGTACTTTTTGAGTTATTTTATATTTTAATCTGACATATTTTGATATAAAAAATAAAATATTTCGTAAAATATTTAGTTTTCGATAATCTTAATACTTTATATTAATCGTAATACTTTTATGTACAGAATAATGAGACAAATCAATTGATATAAAAAAATAATTGTTTTTAAGAAAAAGTATGTAATTATTTACAATGTATTTTTTTAAACAATTATTTGTTTTTCTCTTTACACTAATTGATTTGTCTCATTATTCTGTACATAAAAGTATTACGGTAAGATTACCAAAAACTGAATATTTTACGAGATATTTACAACTTTAATTACAACTTTTGTATAAAACATTTTTTTCCATCTTGCTTACTTTACGAGATATTTGCGTGCGTTGATTAAAATGACTCACCCTGTATATACACATACTCGCACGGCTTGCTTATTTCACCTAGCTCTACCTGTCCTGCTACCGCCATCTTGCTAGCCGCATGCGCTCTCGCTCCCGACATACGCTATCGCATTTAGCATGCGCTCTCGCTCACCGGCACGCTCTATCTCTCTCGCGGGGTCCCCACGCGGTACCGACTCCCACCGCCGGACCGACGGCGCACAGTGGGGGCGCCGGCCGGGTATATAAGCCCGACCGGCCGAGACATCAAGACCAGATTCTATCCCGACCAGCTCCCGATACCGATCTCACCACTACCTACCACCTCTTAGGGCATAGGCTGTACTCAGCCCCGCCGGGTTGAACCGGCTCTCTATACCTCGGGCCAAGGTTGCACTTGGCCCCGTCGGGTTGAACCGACTCCTGTCTCGACCACTCCACGGGCTGAGGTCGCACTCAGCCCCGTCGGGTTGAACCGACTTCCGTTGCTCAGGCAGTGCTCGACGTGACACTCGAGCCTGCCGGCAATACCTAGCCGCCTAACCTGCCCGTAGCGTATAAGTGCATGTACAGACAGCGTTGTAAATATTAGTCGCATGATAGAGATAAGTCCGCTAGTTCTAAGCCTCGTAGTCGTAGACCTGCTAGTCGTAAGCCTGTTAGTACTAAGTCCGCTAGTTATAACCGCATCCTAGTCTTAAGGCCTGTTAGTACTCAGTCCGCTCGTTATAACCGCATCCTAGTCTAAAGACCTGCTAGTAATAAGACCTGCCTAATACTAAGTCCGCTAGTTATAAAGCCTGTTCGTAATAAGTCCTCTAGCTCTAACCGCGCCGTAGTCGCATGTAAATAAAACCGGGAACGATTGCACGCCGCACCTGTCTGGCGCTTTTCACCGCTTTGCGTTTCCGCTTTGCGCCCTGCATCCTGCTACCAGCGACACCGCTCCACGCACGACATCGCCAGACCCTGCACGCTGTTTCTATCTTTCTCTCACTAAATAAAGTATCTTTTCTATCTATACTGTGTCTCGTAAGCTTGAGTCTCCCCTCCTCTCGAACCCGGACACCGACGAGCCGATCCGAGCGTCGAGCGAGGTGACCGCGTTACAAAGTTGTTCGGTTCTAAGGGAGACACATGATGAAAATATGGACTTCACCTTGAATGATCTTTTCAAGGCCAAGTCCATGTGATCGATGTTTTCTAAAATGGAACCCCCATTTTTTATTGCATATTCTTGTAGCTTATCTCGAGAGCTTTCCAAAACACTATAATAAAATATTTTTTCAATAAGTACTTTTTGAGTTATTTTATATTTTAATCCGACATATTTTGATATAAAATGTAAAATATCTCGTAAAATATTTAGGTTCAAAGTGCATAATAACGGACCCAGTGACTCAGTGACCTTGACCTTGGCAAATGTTGTCAAGGTCATGATTCTGAGTAACCTCCAAAAGGTTTTAGCCGTTGCTCCTTTTTTATTAAAAAGTTATTAACAAAAAAAGTTTGAAAAATATAGCAGTTATTTTAAGTATTGAAAGGCATAAATGACTAATATATATGTGGAAAAATATATGTATGAACGATTTCGCGCTTTTTCCCCCATAGGAGGGGCGGAATCCACTGCGTCCATGCATACACGTTTCCACCCACACAAGAATTGTAGGGTAGACCTCGCTTCGCGTTGTAAAGTTGTAACGGCAGGGCCGATACTACGGCCATTGTTATAGATAGTCGCCCAAATATAGATATATATACACCTGGCTTGCTTATTCACCCAGCCCTACCTGTCCCGCTGCCGCCATCTTGCGCGTTCGCGCTCAGCATGCGCTCTCGCTCATTGGCACGCGCTATCTCGCTCAGCATGCACTCTCGCTCACCGGCACGCTCTATCTCTCTCGCGGGGTCCCCACGCGGTACCGACTCCCACCGCCGGACCGACGGCGCACAGTGCGCAATTTGTTCTTTAAACAATTTGGTATTTCTAATATCTGTATATCTTCGATACTTCTACAACGAGTATTCAATACTCTTCTGGCTAGTTTCGTTAAAGTATTCGGTAAATATTTCATTGCGTACGTCGCTTCGACAAAATATTTTAGGATAAAATAATATTTTAAAATCGTTGCGATCCTATATAGCAAGAATGACAAATCGCAAACCCCCCCGGTCCCCGCGCGTCGGGTACCGAATAGAGATAAAACGACGCCCGCATCTCCTAATATATAAAACAACGCATCCCTCGATACAACGCTTCTATTAATATTATATTATTATATAACGCGCACCTTTGTATCTCCGTATCGTTACAAAATAAAAACGCTCTCCTTTATTGCGAGAACCTATCTTTATTCGACCTCCGTCTATTCAAGCGATAACCTCGACGCCGATCTATCTATCGATCTATTTATAGGTCTATATAGTACGTATAATGATGACAAGCGCGTCTCGTATCGCGCCGAGGTTCGCCCGCGATATTTTTCTTATCTACATGTAACAATGCACCCCCATGGTGACACATTGTTACCCGGCAGTAGACCGCCGGAAGTCTGCCGCCCGGCGAACATCGGCCCGCATGTGCACTCTCTCCCTCTTACAGGGAGTTTTCAAAGCAAAGTGGGTTAGGACCGGCCTCACTCGCCTACTAACGTGCATGCAATATTTGATGCATGCCATATGTTGAAGTTGGCAAGAAATGCTTTAGCTAGTTTGCAAATACTCGAGAGCAGTAAAGGTTTAATTAAATGGCAGCAAATTGTAAATTTGCATACTCTGCAGACAAACATAACGTTAAAATACAAAAACAAACTCAACGCGCAATGTATTGCCTGGGAACAAAATAAAATGGAAGTGAAATATGCGGCGCAGACATTAAGCTCATCAGTGGCGAATGCGTTAGAATTTTTACAAATGGCATCTCGGCCAGAATTTAAAGACTGTGAAGCAACAATTCAATTTTTACGAACGATTGATAGATTGTTCAATTTCTTGAATTCCCGTAGTCCGTTTGGTACCGGTTTAAAGAACCTATAAAGCCTAGCAATTTAAAATATCTGACACAAATAATGCATGAAAGTATACAATACTTATTTCAAGTCCGTGACAAAAGTAGACAGTTATTACATAATGGCACTAGAAGAGCTTTTGTATACGGATTTGCTATTACAACGAAGTCAATTATATCTATCGCAGAATCTTTATTTGTTGAAAATCCATCGTTACATATTTATTAACTTATAAATTCTCTCAGGATCATATTGGATTGTTGTTTGTCGAAATTCGCAGTAGATATGGCTGGAACAATAATTCAAATGTAATAGAATTTCGAAATGCGATACGACAAATATTAATAAAAAATAGCCTCGTTTCAGGGAAATTATTATTCGTAAACGGCATTGTTTAACGAAACAAATTCTTTTCTCCAATCAATAATGCAGAAAGTAATTATATTTACTTATTGATTGAAGAAAAAACTTATTACTAGAATTACTATTACTATATATTAACTATAATTATTACTTTACTACTTTAGTTAAAAACTTTATTCCTATTAATTATTATACTAATTACTTTATTATGTACACATTACATATTATAGTTTATACATATTTATGGTTTATACGTATTTATAGTTTATATAGTTTATATAGTTGATATTACACATTATTATATGTATATTACATGTATTATTATTGTGGCGATGAAAATTCAATCGCACTGTGGCGATGAAAATTCAGTCGCACAAATGCGTAAGCGGCCGCGCCGATAGTACGGGCGCCGCCGCTGCGCGGCGCGCGCCGAGCTAGCTTACCCGTGAGCCGAAAGACGCTCCGGCGGCTACATATACGCCGCGCACATCTAGTACCGGGCACCTCCGCTAGGCGTCACACGCCAGGAATGCTTTTCCGTGGGCCAAAGTCAACCCACGGGAAAAATAAGCAGGCTCCCCGTGGAGTCGAGACGATCATTTATTAGCGCATTGTTCGCTTTATCCACACTACGACACGGCGCCTAGTCGCCCGGATTACGTCCAACGAAGAGACCAAGAGCAGCCAAGACGAAGACGAAGAAAAATATTTCTCCTCTGAAAGGAGAAATTGGTATACGCCAGCGAACTAGGCCGACGCCTCTGCACCACCTGGCAAAGAGAAAGACAGGCGCAGCCTCGCCATCGCCTGGCGCTAAGCGCCCCAGCTCAGGCGCAGCCTCGCCTTCGCCTGGCGTCAAGTGCCCACGCTCCGGCACATCCTCGCCTTCGCCTGGTGCTAAACACCACAGCTCAGGCGCAGTCTCGCCATCGTCTGGCGTCAAGCGCTCCAGCTCAGGCGCATCCTCGCCTTCGCCTGGCGCTAAGCGCCCCAGCTCAGACGCATCTTCGCTTTCGCCTGGCGTCAAGCGCCCCCGCTCCAGCGCATCCTCGCCTTCGCCTGGCGCTAAGCGCCCCAGCTCAGGGGCATCCTCAACTCAGCCGGGCGCACCACCATCGTGTCCAATCGTGCGGTGTCTAATCGTGCAGTGTCCAATGATGCGGTGTTCGATTCACTACCCGTTTCTACCTCCATAGCGATCACTGAATAGTAGATATTACCCTACAATTATTAATAATACTCAAAATTTATGTATGTATCAATTAACAATAATAAAAAATTATGTCTACATTATGTATTATTATTATTATTATTGATACCTTCTAATTTTACATCACGCGATTTTATATACCATGTATAAGTATTTATAATAACAAGCTTTTGCCGATTTTCTCCGTTATTTTATTAAAAAGATAAATTGAAAACGAACTGCAGTTCACGTTACTTCATTATTACCGAGACACCATGCATACAAGCTACCTAACAAGAAATGGCGGCCATATCCCCTCCACTTTGCCTCACTTTTCAGCCGGGAGCTATCGGTCTAGTAGTATATAGAAGTCTGTGGGTTGTCATATATTGATACTATGTATACCAATGAGCAACCCATGATGCATTGCGAAAGGCCACGAGAGCCAATAACAGTCTACCTTATTTAACATCTCTTTTCAATATTTAGCATCTCTTTTCAATAGCGATTGCGCACACATCGATTCTTTGCATTGCATAATGAGTGGCCCAGGCTTATGACTTAACCTTTTTTTATACAGGGTGTCCGGTAAAGATTCTGCCAACGCTCGTGAGCGGGTAGAGCATAGTAAACTGGACAGAAAAGTCCTGTAACATTTTTTTCTATAACGCTTAATAAAAGAGTTATTATTGAGTAAAGTCTGCCAATCAGTGCCGATCTTTAGCCGCGCGCCTGGTGTGTATGAACGCTCCGTCGCTACGACGGCGCACGCTACCAGGCGGGCGGCTCACCGACGTGCGTCCGGTTAAAAGTCGGCGCTGATTGTGACCAGACTTTACTCAATAATAACTCCTTTATTATAGAAAAAAATGTTACAGAACTTTTCTGTTCAGTTTATTGTGCTCTACCCGTTCACGAGCGTTGGCACAATCTTTACCGAACACCCTATATAACCTTACTGTCAACCCTTAAGGGCCAATTTCACCAAGTCCGGTTAGATCAGAGAGAAGACTGAGAGTCCCCACGCTGCCGTTTTTCGTAAGACTTTTTCTAGGTCGTACACTAGCGTCACGTACATCCATTTTACGCCGCCTGGAACTACATGGCCACATCCACTTTCGAATCCATGATAAAACAGCCGATTGGTTCATGTCCGTGCTACATCCACTTTTCTATACTGTCGGGCTTGTTTTATATCCGTGCTATATTCACTTTTTGATATTATCAATACTGGTAGTACACTAATCGCTTGACAAAGAGAGATGATTGCGTCATCTTTGTCTCTTTTTCATCGCGTATGTGTGTATCGTCCGTGAAGATACAAACACCGATATGTTGAGCACACGGATGCGATTGTTGGTAGAGACACTATAATCAGAGACTGGTCACAACTCATGTTCGCCATGTTTTGGCTAAATCCTACGAAAGAGAAAGAAATATATACTATTTCATTCCAACCTAGAGTGTCTCTATTCTAACCTATAATGACGTGACATCACGACCGATAACGGATATTTTACTTCGCGTGCATGTGACTAAATCAGGCTAAATACATTAAACTATCTATTTATCCGAATATTTATCAGGATTTCTTGAATATTTATCATCGATAAAACAAAAAAAAAAGAAAAGACATAATGCAAGATAGTATACCAAGTACAAATAACATACCAGATTTTAATAATAATTCTGTTGATAAAATGACAAATCTTAATTTAAACTCTTTATATAACATTGCTGGATATATCTTAAATTCCATCATGAAAACATGTAAAGTATGCAATATTTGCTTAAAAATCAATATTGTTACGCCCGTTCCTGTGTACTTCGTCTCTGCGAATCGTCTGTGGTAGTTAATCCTGAAGTTGCTCCCGTCTCTAAGAGATCATCTCGAAACACATTGCTAAGGGTTGTTGTAAAAACAACGGCGGACATCTTGAGAGAGATCGGCCATCTTGAGAGTCTCGCGTCGCTGTTGATTCCGAGCGGACGGTTTGACGGATTACGAGACTGTTGTTCTGTGCTTTGTGTTCTGTGTTCTTGCTGTTATTAAAGTTCCTCTTGTTCTTTTTAATAAGCGTTCTTTATTTACATCGTGGTACGCGAGTGCCGGTTGTGTCGCGCGTGTCGAGTAATGTCGAAGTCGACGCGCGGGCGCAACAATATATAAGATCGAAGACTTTATTACAATATTCATTTAGCAGATTCGTGCAATTTAAAGCTTACACAAAAAATTCTTTATGTTATATCAATGTGAAAACATTTAAAAGATTAAAAGTAGAACAAATATTTCGACATTATTCTAAATATTTTAGTAATATGAAAAATATTAATTTGAAATTATTTTTATTAGAAAAATGTAAAATGTTAAATGCAATCACATATTAACTTGTTACTATTTGTTTTTTAAAATTATGAAAAGATTTATAGTTTTTAGATTAGGAATTTTTAATGAAAAAGATAAAACCAATATAAATAAAATCTGTGATAGTAAATCTATGGCAATGCATTTTGCCTTTAAATACTTGTTAATGAAACAATAGGTATATACACGGTGTCCTAGACCACCCGTACACCCCTTTTCTTTCAAAAGCTAAGCTAAAAATGGGGGGTTCCATTTAAGAAAACATCAATCACATTGACCTCACCTTAAGAAGGTCACTCAAGGTCAAGTCCATATTTTTATCATGTGGCCCCCTCGAAACCATACAACTTTTGTCTGAAACATTTTTTCTACATCTCACTCCTTCCGAGATATTTCAAGGGACTTTTCCCCTTCCGGGACTTTTTCCCCACCCTGTATATAATCACTTCCATCCGCTCGCTTAACATCAAATGCTCACTCTTGTTATTCTTTACTCTGAGTGGTCTCTCGTGACAGAAAGCAGTAATGCAACAAAACTAATAAGCGCCCACTTTTTGAGAATTTTATACTTGCGTATATACATATGTGGATTTATATGTTTAAATTATAAGTAAAATTGTACCTGCAATTAAATATTGTATGATAATCAATAATAATACTAGGATAATAGATAACAGAGTGAACAAATACAAAATATGTAAGACATGTGTAGGTAGGGTCCTGTTAGACTTGATGAGTTGTTGCTTTGTTACTATTAATATTTCGTGTACCATATCAACGGAATATAACACGAAGTGTATACATATTTATTATAGTGTAATATATAATTATTATATTCAAATGTATTATATTAAAAAAATTATATTGATAAATAATAATAATTGTTTTACTTACACGCAGCCTAATCTCTTCATCCGGGTATTGGATTCTCATCAACATAATTCGTCTCTTTGCTCTATTTTAGATGGTGAACCGGTCAAATTGGCAAACTCATACAAATAGCATACTTTGCGAAGTATCTATCACTGTGTTTTTACTACTGTCAATAAATTTTCACTAATCGTATCCATTTTTTCTCAAATGTTCAGATCCATGTCAGCGAAGATCAGTGGGGAGCGAGGAGAGATGATGTTTCAAGGAAATTGCGGTGTTTGGCTATTCCATCGTTATTATCTTTAGGAGAAAACTCTTCACCTGTCTCTTACATCCCTTCTCTTAATGAACATAACGATTATCGCCTGTTCAGTGCTCCAGCAGCCATCTCCCATTTTCCGGTACTCCTCCCTTAATCACGAAGCCTTTTGAAGGATGTCTCTAACATAAATTTAAATAACACTCCTGTCCGTTCAGCAATTTTCGTAACTGCGAAAGTTGTAACTGCATCGGAAACACAATCGCCCACAGCAATCCTCACCAGTTACAGATACCACGAAAGAAGAATTTAATGAAGCTTTGAAGCGGTGATTAAGAATTAAAAGAAAAAGAATTAGTCGCACTCCAGACAAAATATGTCTCCATGCAAATTATGGCAGGTAGAGTTTTTAACAATTACTGCAGTATGAAGAGGCAAAATAAAACAATTAGAACAGAGCTTAAAAGATTTCAAGGTCACCGTAGCAACCTCGCTGTCAGGTTACGTCAAGACCAATTGTTCAAAAATTACAAGAGGAAGAAAGTGGAGTACTCCAACCATTACTGACGGACTAATCTACAAAATAAAATGGAGCACGCAAGGCTACTCGGTCTTTGTTAGGGAGTTTCCAATTTTCCCTTCAGTCAGAACACTTCAGGAAGCAATTGAACACATAAAGTTTGAGTCAGGCATTCTAGAAGAAGTATTTGTGGTTCAGTGTCAAGTTCCATGTATGACACTTCATGAGATACATTGCATAGTAGTATTAGAAATGGTTATTAAGTTTGGTAAGATATATGACTCTTCCAGTAAAAAGATCATTGACTCATGTACGCTTTCTGAGCACACTAGCCTGGCAAAGAAGGCATTGGTCATTGCATTAGTAAAAATCACCACTCGGTAGAAGTATGATATGGCATATTATATCACAAACAAGATTGATTCCGAAGCAAAACAAACAGATTGTAATGTTACAGAAAATGCATTAAGAGACATCATCAGTAAGATCATTGTGAGAGCTGAAGACATTGGCCTGAAAGTTGCTTCTGTAAATTCAGACATGAGATCTGATAATCTATCTTTGTGGAGAGCTTGGAATATTGGATGTTATCGAAATGGTGAAGTGAGATGCATTACCTCTCACCCAGCACGACCACAAGACAAATTATGCATCATGCCTGATTCTGTACATTTATTTAAAAACATCCGTTCCATGTTGGAGAGGCAGAAAGTGATTTGTTTGCCTCAATCAGTTGTGCATTTTCAAGATCTCAGCCATCCTATTGTGAAAGTTGAACACTTAGAAGAACTAGTGCGTTATGAAAAAAAGTTTGAATTGAAGATCGCCAAAAATTCAAAGAGTCTAACCTCCAGATGAAGAATAATCACTTCTCCACAATAAAAATTTCCACAGTAAGGTCTGTTATTTGTCGAAGAATGGCAGTTGGCCTCAATGCCTATGCAAAAACCACAGGAGATTCAAAAATTCTCACTACAGCTTTCTTCATTTCCCTTTTAAATCATTGCTCTTGTCACCAACAGAAGTAGGAAGTTGGCTCTCAGTAAGAATTGTGTTATGCTCTAATGCAGGATATTATATATTATTTGTGTTATGCTCTCATACAGGGTGTTATATATTATGTGTGTTAATTATGCTCTCATGCAAGGTATTTAATTTTACACAATTTAAGACTTATATGCTGTTAGGTTTAATGTAAATTTACATAAAATAAAAAATTTATTGTGAAAACAATAATCGGTATACTTATTTAAGGAATTTTTTTGTTTTTTAATGAGTTAAATCACTTATTGTAATTGTCAGAAACAAACCTTTTTTATTTAATTCATATAGTTTTTTATATAATAAGTGATAAACAAATTATTTTTCCAGTATTATGATTTTCTTTGTCATAAATATATACTGTAACCGTGTATATATTTTGATTAATTATTTTAATTTTTCCGACGGGTCGTTATTGGTGACCCACGGCACACCTTCGGCGCGATATACGAAAGATCGATTTTGTCACACAAAACTCGCGAAAATTCAATAAATACAAGATCGAGAAATAATTGCGACGGCAGAATCCGCGACCGCTCAGTTAATGAGATTGGTAGAGGGAGTGATTCGTACGAACAGGATGGGAGAGAATCGAAAGAGGCAATCTGAAATTCTGAACACACAAAGATATAACAAAATAATGGTATATTAGCAAGAATAAAAAAAAGAAGACAAGAGATCATATAATATGCGGAGATAAGGGCCAGTTCGTCGGCCTCAAGGCTTTCGCGTGGCCGAGCGCAAGAGTATCGCGTTTCACGGCACGTGCGAGCAAGAACCGATTATACGGTGGACGCGAATTTCCCGACGCGCTAGGCGTGTTCGGGCCTCAGTAGCGACGGAAAATCCCTTAGATCTCGATATCGATTACCTGCGCTCGCCCACGACAAGTTATAAAGAAGTTGTATATAAGAAATATAAAGGCGCTTGTATAGCAGCCGTCTCTCGCGACAATAGTTCGCAATTGCGAGATAGGATCTCGATATCGTTGCTCGGATTCGACTTCTCTTTAACTTTGGGCTCCACAATAATTACGGCAACAGCGAATGACGGGCGCTGCGCAAAAGAGAGAACAATAATTACGCGACTAATATGACATCAAAGAATGCTATAATTCCACGTATTACAACAACCATATAATATCGATAGATTCTCCAAACAATTTGCAAGATATCGATTACACAAAATCTACCGGAAATACGACACATACGCGACACGCGAGATTTTCACGACGCACGCGATAATTTCGAGATGCGAAATATCCGTTGTATATGAGCTCGCCGCAAAACAATAAAGAAACACAAAACGGTAGCGATATACAGCAATATACGATAATATTTGAAAGATACAATAATGACTGTCGGCGGCAAGATTCCCAGGAGAGAGAGTAATGGCACGCTAACAAGGATCGGATGAGTCATTTCGCCGTCGGCCGTGGATTTTCGAGACACATGATAGCGACAAAAAAAATTCGGAAAAAAACGTTAATTCACGGCAGCAATAATTACATGGCGCGACTCATCCGAACCATAATCGAAATGGGTGGCTTACAGAGGGACGACGTCAGTCTCACTGGTTTCCAGCTCTAAGTCCGCAAATAGGTCGATCCTGGCGAGCGGCCCTCCGTCTCACACGCTGGTCCGCCGAACAGTGACGAGCGGAAGGCTCGCAGGAGATACGCCGGCACATTAATGTACAATTAGGCCACCTGTAGCGCTTCCGGATTTTCAAGACCGTTGTGTGGTCTTGCTGGTCCTTGCGGCCTTTGCTGTATTGATCTTTCGGCTCTCGATCTCGTTATCTCTGGCTGTTTTCCTTTCGGACTTGAAGGAGGTATCTTCGGCAGCGTACAAGCTGGCTCGGCCCTTGTATATCCCTCCTTGACTGCGAATGTTCCCCTTTCTCGATTTCTCTATCGATCTTGGATCGTATCCGGGCCGGAGTGTCGGGCTCGTACGTCGGGCGCAGTCCCGTACCTCCGCGGCGGGGCTCCCATACTAGGGGTATGTGGAGTGACCTTATGCCTCCTTGTTGATCCTGTGGGGCAGCGACTTTTTCAGAGAACGACAACAAACGTTCTTTGTTGTAATTTATCATATTAGTATGAAAAGCAAGATGCCATTACCTGGCGTGCTCCGTAGGGGAGATTAGTCCAAAACCGGGTATGGGGGTAAAACCGGGACACGGTCTCAATGCTTGAACTGCTTTTCAAATTTATGCGCGCTTTTGTCCATCTTGATTAGTCTGTCAACGTAAGTTCGAAGCGGCCGATGCGCACTCGTGGTAAATAAATTAATTTAAAGCTTTTTTGGTGGTCTAATCTATGATTCTACGATATTTCAGTAGTATTATCGTAATACCCGTATTGCGTGGTAAGTAAAATTTGTGTGGAGGTTGCTTGGATGTGTTCGAAGATAGGATGTCGATTGAAAGGTAGAATGCACGTTCTATGTATCGACAATAAATATATTTTCCTGGTTATATGTACAAGTGTTAAAATTTTTGTGTGGCCCTGAAAAGAGACGATTGCGTCGCGTTAGCGACTCCTACGCGTGGCGAGATTTTCTCGCCACGAGATTTGTGGCGTGGTCTTGGTCCACCTTAAGGATCTGTGCTCGGACGAGACCCTGGGCTTCGCTGGTGTTGAAGCAGCTCGTCGGGTGCGCGTGGAGGCTCTATGATGGATCGCCTCTGTTTGCGTGGCCGTCGTTTTGGTCGTGGCCTCCCAGTCAGAGTCGAAGGACTGCGTGGCTCGCTCCCGTGTCTGCGGCTGATGCTGTTGTGTGCCGCGATGCACCAGGCTGCGACGGTCCGTCTAAGTGGCTCGTTCCTGTCTGCCGCCTCTTTTAGCGCCACTCCTGGGCGGTGTTAGCGCCGGTGGTGTTAGAAGCGCTGGCACCGTTCCTGGATAAGAGGGTGACGTATACCTCCTTAGCCGTATGTCCCAGGTAGCGAGCAGGCACCTTGGAGGTCGTGTGAAGGTGGCGGCCGGTATCTCCAGCGGCTCCAGTTTCCAGGGCAGTAGTGACCACTGCACTCGTCTATTTGCTCGTTCGCTCGTTTGCTGTGTGCTCTCCTGGTCCGCTCTCTGCCGTAGGTCGGCCCCTGGTGATCGGGGCGGCAGCGGTCGTGAAGGCGAATCTGTAGGGGCGCTGTTTAACAGCTTTTAGTCGCTCTAGGCGGATATCAAAAGAGTCGTGCTCACGTATCTGTTGCTTGCGCTCTCGAAAGCGTGAGCAGACTGATCTGCCTTGTCGCTTCGCTACCTTATATACTGTTGTTGATGGTATTCTGATAGCGAGATTTCGGTTTGCCCAATTCGCCGTCTCGCGGTTAGGTATTTGACTACCTGAGCTGCTGTGCACGTGCTTATCGCGTGTTCTTCGTCCTGCGCGCGGCACGTGCTTAGCGCGTGGTCCTTGTTGTGCGCGCGGCACGTGATTAGCGCGCGGACCTTTATTTCCCGCGAGTATTTTGCGCGCCTTATATGGCATGCGCTTATACTTGGTGGTGGATTATCCGCCACATTTGTATTATACCATACATTAAGCATGTATTCGCGTGAAAATTGTCATTCGTAGAAACTGTTTTATCCGGCATGTTTTTAGGTTATATTTGTGCATTCTTTGTGCTATGTGCGTTTGGGGCAAAACCGCACGGGGTAATATCGGGTGGTACCCGATTTTGGACAAACATTGAATGACAAAATGCCTTTCGATTTTTTTTTGTTAGTATTAATTTTAAGGGGAACTTTTTATGTGTTACAGGTTACATCAAAATGTCACGTAATTATAAAAGGACAACTACCCGTCAGTCTTGAGATGAACAAAATATGGAACTTGCCATTATGGAAGTTATAGAAGGAAAATGTGGATATCGACTTGCATCTCATAATTTTTCGGTACCACAGTCAACACTTGAGGATCGTGTAAAAAAATATCGTAGAAATAACAATATAAAAGAAGCATCAAAAAAGGGTTTAGGGCGTTTTAAAACAGTTGTTATAGCCCGAAAAGGCTATACACGAATTACTAGATATATAGTATTTTAGAGATATTATTTTATACGATAAGACATTGCTCAACGTGTAACGCAAATACAGATCACGTTACGAACGTTGACCGAGCGAGGCGCTGACAACGCGAGCCACGCGCGAAGCGACCGCGCAATCACTTCATTGCGAAAACGCGGAAATCAAGGCAAGCGGAATAAGGGCGTTGCGAAAATGCAACGTAGAGGTCCTACTCAAAATCGAAATAAAAAGGAATAAGGAAATTGCGAAAATGCAAGCAAAGAAGTCCTACTTAGAACTCCTTAGCTTGCATCCGGATCTTGCCGCAAAAATCGAGCGACACGACACATGGTCTTGTCGCTAAACGATCCCCTTCTGGGAAACCAAGGGGAGATAATAAAAAGACCCACCGCTAACGAGCGGCAGGCAGTCTTTATCCTTAATTCATATTACACGGGCAGTAGCGCTAACAGTCGCGAGTGTCAACAGCAAGTGTCGATAATTATTGCAATATCGAGTAGTCACACTTAGTAAAAGTCGTGGAGATTGAGAAGCGAGTCTCGCGACGTAAACCCGACTCCAAACACGCGCACGCGAATGTCAGATAACGCGATACGCGACCCGAGTAGGTAATAAATACGAGGACGAATTATAACTAAGATTATTTGTAATGAATACAAGTTTTATTTAACATAAAAAGTGTCCAGTGCTACGGGTAACCCGCCAGACGCATCCCAGATTCCTAAATCTTAATCCGGCAACGATCCCGAAATTTACCGTGCCTCACCCGAGGCATAACACAGTTTTTACTGATGAGCAAGAAAATTTGTTGTGTCAGCATATAAAAGATCTTGAAGCTCAATTATTCGGACTTACTTATAAAGATTTTCGACATCTTGCTTTTCAAATGGCAGAGAGGAATGATATAAATCATAACTTTAACAAAGATACGGAATTAGCTAGGATGGACTGGCTATATGGGTTTTTGCGTCGCCATCCAGAATTATCTCTACGCCTTCCAGAGCCCACTTCCGTTGCACGTGCCATGGGATTTAATAGAGTTAATGTCTCCAATTTGTTTTCTCTATTGGTCGAATTGCAGGATAAATACAAGTTTGGACCCACGAAGATATTTAACGTAGATGAGACAGGGATTACAACTGTGCCTAAAAAGAAATCCAAAGTCCTTTCTTTAAAAGGCAAGAAACAAGTTAGACTTATCTTTTCCGCTGAAAGAGGCCAGTTGACTACCGCAGTGATGTGCGTGTCAGCAGCAGGCGTTTATGTTCCACAATTATGTTACTCCTAATCTTCCCTCGAGTTCGATTGAAGGCTGAGTTTGTTAGACGGTGCGCCACCCGGAATCATTGCTGTGTGCCATCCTAGTGGATGGATCCAAAGAGACATTTTCGTTCAGTGGCTGGACCATTTTATTTCAATCGTAAAACCTACCAAGGATGACCCTGTGCTGCTTTTATTAGATGGCCACGCAACGCATACAAAAAATCTTCCTTTGATGGATAAAGCACGACACAACGGAGTGATCATAGTTAGCTTTCCTCCACATTGTACGCACCGTCTCCAGCCTCTTGACGTCAGCATTATGGGACCATTAAGTACTTTTTATAGTCAAGAAGTGGCGACATGGTTGCGTAACAATCCAGGTCGAATTGTAACACAATTTCAGACTGGAAAACTGTTTGGGATTGCGCATGCTAAAGCAGCAACACTTCAAAATGCTATGAGCGGTTTCCTAAAAACTGGAATTTGCCCTTTAAATGAGAATATTTTCTCCGACCATGATTTTGTTTCTGCTTCTACAACGGATGCTATTGAGCCAGAAGCTGTAGCGCCTAACGTCAGTGCCACGATCGCAAATGTTGACACTGATAGGACAAAACAGCATTCAGATAAAGACCATGCGCCTGGACCATCAACAGCGGAGAGAAGTCCACAACCAAGCACCTCAAGAAATTCAGCAGCGACTACTCTAACATTTTCACCTGCTGATATTATGCCAAAACCGCATGTTGTAAGGAAAAATGTTTCAAGTCGTCGTAGAGGCAAAACTGCGATTATTACATCGTCACTTTACAAATCGTAACTGGAAGAGAATGATGCCAAAAAATCAAAGAAAAGGGTTGTTTCAAAATTAAGTATAAGCATCGCAAATTCCAAAAAGAAAAAAGATTTAGATGATAATATGTGTGTGTATTGCGAAGAAATTTATGGAAATACGAAAAGTAGCGATGGTTGGGTTCAATGCCTTAAATGTAAAAAATGGGCTCACGAAAGTTGTACGGGATGGGAACCAGAGGAACTAGACGAGTTCCATTGCTTCCGTTGTTAAGGGCAAAATCGAGATATAGGTGTACCCGGTTTTGCACCAAGCATGGGACAAAACCGTAAAACGGAAACTATAGAAAGTTGATTATTTTTTGTAACTTGCAATTAAAGAAAGACTGATATGTTAAGTTAAACATGTGATTTATGAACCAAAGTTCCTAATACCAATAAAAGTAAGTTTAAATTCTTATACATTATTATTTTATTTAATACTTCCCTTAGCGTCCCGATTTTAACCCATTTTCCCTTATGTTGAACCGGGCTTCCACTTGCCCTTGGCGTCAAATCCTTGTGCCCTCTACTGTCACCGGAGATTCCGTCGTTCCCCTCTACTATCCACCGCCACCATACTCTAAAACTTATCCTATCGCCAAGGAAAAAGAAATCGCACACAATCGCGGGATCGCGCACTCGGGTCGCTCTCTCTCCCTAAATCGAGAGAACGGAGGCCCGCGCGACCATTCGCAGCCGGACTATTCCGCCCTTGTGACGGACGAGAAAAACGTCACGTCACAATATATATACACACACATATATACAGGGTGTCCCACCAAAAGTGGCCACCCCCGTTTATCTTTTAAATTAAAAAAGATAGATCGTAACAAATATTAGGTGTACAAATAAGTTTCCGCCGTTTTTTATCAAAAATTGGGCATTTATTGTGAAAGAACGGAACCTAATGTTTTACTTGAAGTATTGTCCATCGCTTGCCACTACTTTTCCCCATCTTTCTGGCAGCGTACGGATACCGCGTCGGAAGAATGCATCATCTTTTGAGGCTATCCACGAATCGACCCAATTTTTGGTATCTTCATATGATGTGAAGTGTTGCTCAGACAGGCCATGCGCCATCGATCTAAACATGTGGAAATCAGAAGGAGCAATGTCTGGTGAATACGGCGGGTGAAACTTGGACGAGCATTATCATGCAGGAGAATAACTTTGTCGTGTCTGGAGTAGTGGGCGCGCTTTTCCTTGAGTGTTCGACTCAATCTTATCAATTGTGTTCGGTAGACAGCCCCAGTAATGGTTTCGTTCGGTTTGAGCAACTCATAATACACGACACCAAGCTGATCACACCAAATGCATAACAAGAGTTTTGAAGCATGGCCAGGTGGTCTCCATGATTTCTTTCTTTTTGGATTATCATAGTGGATCCATTTTTCATCACCAGTGACTATACGGTGCTGAAAACCCTTTCGTTTATGCCTGGCAAGCAGCATTTCACATGTGAACAATCGGCGTTCAACGTTTCTCGGCGTCAGTTCATATGGAACCCAATTTCCTTGTTTTTGAATCAATCCCAATGATTTCAACCGATGTGAAATTGTTTGTTGAGTCACTCCCAATGTAAGTGCAAGTTCTTCTTGCGTTTGGCACGAATCTTGATCCAATAATGCTTCCAATTCCGCGTTTTCATACACTTTCGGCCTTCCGCTACGTTCTTTGTCTTCGATGTCAAATTCACCGTTCTTAAACTTTTGAAACCACTCATGACAACTTCTCTCACTTAAGGCAGCCTCACCATATGCTTCTACAAGCAATCGGTACGCCTCAGCTGCAGATTTCTTCAAATTGAAGAAGTAAATCAGAAGTTCCCGCAAATGACGCTTATTCGGCTCAAAACTCGACATTTTCGCACACAAAAGAATATATTATACTGATAAAAAATCACTAATATTTTAAGGTTATGTTATTGACTGATGTCCAATCTTACGATAAGGACGTTTTACATCTGACAATTTTAACCATAACTTACTGGTGGCGCCAACTTTTGTCAAACGGCGGAAACTTATTTGTACACCTAATATATATCAAATTAAATGGTTCAAACTGAACCCTATTGTGAACATAGTGATTGCTTCCAAAAGCTATCTATGTTAACGAATGGAGAAATATACATTTCGTAATATGAATTTTTCGACAAGAAAAAAGTTATAGCGCTGTTTGAAATGAATACAACGATGTATGATATAATGTAAATATTTTACATATTATACGAGTTTTATCAACTTGAAATATCGGCGACGTCTATCTTTTCATTTTCGGCCTTACTATATGGCCAACTTCGGATTTAATAATAATAATAGAGGCTCTCGGGATTAAAATCAAATATATTAGGTGTACAACTTTGCTTCCGCCGTTTTTTTCCCGAAATTCGAGGTTTTATTGTAAAAAACTGGTTATACATTTATGATTCAAAGTATTGTCCATCGCTGGCCACTACTTTCTCCCATCTTTCGGGCAGCGTACGAATCCCGCGTTGAAAAAACTGGTCATCTTTTGAAAAAGGGCATTTAGAGCCAAGCGCGGGACGTAATGCGCAAACTGTTTATTATTAATGATAAATTAATACCATTATAAGTTACGAAAGTTTCGACCCTTTATTTGGGTCATCTTCAGCGCAAAAGTTAAACTATCAAACATAAATTTAACGTCGCATGGTTTTAAAATTAGTCATATATAGTCGGATTTAATATTATGAACAAATGACAATATGACACATATCAATCTCTAATACATAGAAGTTGGCCATAACACAGGGCAGAAAGTCAAAAGGTAGACATCGCCCGTGATAGTTCAAATCGATAAAACTCGTATAATATGTAAAATACTTACAGTATATCATAGATTGTTGTATTCGTTTCAAATACCGCTATAACTTTTATCATATCGAAATATTCACATTATTATAAAAAAAATTATGCATATCTCTCCGTTTGTTAACACAAATTGCTTTTGAAAGCAACCACTATACTCAAAACAGAGTTCAGTTTGAACCATTTAATTTGATATATATTTGTTACGGTCTATCTCTTTTAGTTTAAAAGATAAAAGAAGGTGGCCACTTTTGGTTGGACATCCAATGTGTATTAGACCACCCGTGCCAGCCGAATATCTCGAAAACCGAGAACGGCAGACAAAAATATTTCAGACAAAAGTTGTAGCGTTTCAAGTAACGCATTACATAGTAATATTAGTACGATCTTGAATAGCGTTGTCAAGGTCACGTGAAGGTCATCATAATTTTCTTAAATGGAATCCTCTATTTTTTATTACATATTTTTATAACTTATCTCGAGAGCTTTTCAAAACACTATAATAAAATATTTTTTCATTAAGTATTTTTTGAGTTATTTTATATTTTAATCTGACATATTTTAATATAAAAAATAAAATATCTCGTAAAATATTTAATCTTTGCTAATCTTACCGTAATACTTTTATGTATAGAATAATGAGACAAATCAATTAGTATAAAAAAACAAACAAATAATTGTTTAAAAAAATACATTGTAAATAATTATATACTTTTTCTTAAAAACAATTATTTTTTTTTATATTAATAGGGGAATCATCCACTATGATGTGTCACTGCTACAAATGCATAATGATGCGATCTAACCTCACAAGAATCCATCAAGTTCCCTGCAAAATTGGAGACACTTAACGTCAAAATGCCCAAACTTTTAAACCCTCAACCTTTATACCATAAACTTTAAACCCTAAACCCTTAACGCTTAAACCCTAAACCCTGGACCCTTAGACCCTAAAACCCTAAACTCAATTACTTTCATCACAAAACCCAAAACCTTAAATCGTAAGAAACGTAACAAAGGTTATATTTTGCTGTCGGCATTAGCATTACCCAATGTGCACCATGTGGAGATTGCTCGATTAGTCTTTGCACATCATTTGGCCCTGAAAAGGGCCGATTTTAGATTTATGTTTATTTTTTTGTTTTTTTACGTTTTTGAAATGTTTTATTACTTTTGATTTTTTTAATGATTTAAAAAAATTTTTTTGAGCGTGAGTGTGTGTTGTGCGTATGCGTATGTATAGGTATATATGTCATAGCGTGTCTAAATTTATATGTGTGTAAGTAGCTGTGTATTAAGTTTTTTTGGTAGGTAAGTGCGTTTCCATATTCTTTCTGATTTAATCGTTCTTTAATAGCAGCTCTTCAGCTTCTGTTGACAGCGCTTTCTTTTTTCTGTCTTTTAATAGATTTTTAATAAGATTTTTTTAATAACAAATTTAATATTTATGTGTATCATGAATGTGTGTGTGTGTGCGCGCGCGCGCGTCTAAAATATAAAAGTAATAATAATAATAATAATAATAATAATAACAATAATAATAAAAATAATTATCGTTATT
>NW_021850554.1:24100-37959 GCF_003651465.1 Formica exsecta
AAGAGAGAATTAGAGAAAAAGATTTTTATATGAAAGCTATAATCTTGTAAAAGTTTCTATTTTTAGATTATAGCTTTTATATGGAATTATTAGAGTTATTAATGTTTTTTTCAAAAATTTATAAAATTATTTTACTAATCTGCTTATTATTATATGCATGAATATAATTTTCAATGCAATATAAAAATAATAATAACAATAATAATAATAATAATAATAATAATAATACAAAAAGTTTTTGCTGTGCGCTCCATCTGAAACAGACAAAAAAATCAAATTTTATTAAAATAATAATTTAAATATTATAAAATTAAAAAATAGATACAATGTTCAAAAATCCTCGAACTCGATCGAGAATTGATGACATCTCAGGCAATTGTCCAACCATGCTGTATACGATTGTTTTCTCGATCGAAACCGATTTTTCGACCTTGTATCACTTGCACTACCGAATTCACTGGGATGTTTTTCGATAGCGCCGGGACATTGACATCTACGCGTTTGTAACGTTTGCGTAACGAATGTTCTAAACTTTGTAGTCGCGCGATTCGGCCAACCAGCGATCGAATCGCGAGCCCTCCTGACACTCTGAATCGATATTGTGCTTCTAACCCATCGAGACATTTATTGTATGTATTTTCCCAGTAATCGCATGAATCCGCTGAATCCACTCATATGAAATCCTCCCATAGATAATGTTCCATTAGCGGTTATTTTTGGGTTCCTCCATATTTCCCATTCAAATCTTTTCATACAACACAAGTTTTTGTTCAGTTTATACCGTGCAAATTAGGCATATATTGTAGGGCATTATCTGATGCAGCGGTTTCCCACACTCTCTGCAAAATGATCCAAGGATTAGCTCATAAATTGCACTTTCATGTTCTCGCACAACACGAATATTCGAAAATAAGTCTGAAATTCGCATAAAACAAGATGTGCAAAATTTTACGTTGCCTTCAGTTTTATAATAAAGGTATATACAAAAAGTATATATATTTTCATCGCACCTAAAGTATTTATTTCAACACGGTTTAAAGTGCTTTGATTTATGTCCGTGATATCACTACTGCAGTCATTATCGTAATCGGAATCCTCCGAAAGTATGCGGTCTTCGTCTGATGAATCGTCCAAAAAATTTTCAACTTCCATCAAGTTATCATCTTCAAGAATGACATCCTCGTCATCTTCAATAACAATAACTTCTTCATCAGCCATAGCACAAATTGTCAAGATCGTTGTAAGAGCGTAGACGGTTGCATACTATAACGTTGCACGCTTCTTTTGATTATATATTTTAATTTCACATCTTTTGTCTCCTTCTAACTGGAGTATCACGTCTCATCTACCTCATCATTTTTTCTATATCTAGCAGAGTGTGTTGAGAGAAGGATATAAGTTTTGCAGACTATGCATATATATTACACCGTGTTTTATTCATACATAAAGGATGGGTTAAATAATTAAATTCACAGATAAATAGTAAAATAACTTATTTATTACAAGCATCGTGAAGAATATCATTTACAGCACATGTTAATAACTCGCAATCTATGAGTGATTCGCTGTTAAACATAACGCCCTTTTGCAGCGTCGCATACATTAGTAATATTATTCTGTTGTAAAACCGTTACAAATTGTTCATTTACAATATGAGTATTTTCGCATAGCCAGTAATACATATGATCTTTGCATTTTTCAAAATCGAATAAATATAATAGAGTTGGCGGTTTTATATATAAAGAATTATTGGATAATCCTATTTTTATAATATTTGAATCAGATATTTTAATCACTTCGAATGTTAAATCTCGAATCCGCAATGAGGTTTCAGTCGATTGTAGAAGTCGTTCAATGTCCGCATGTTTCTGCATCAGCGATTTCAAAGTTTCAAAAGGCAATATTATTTGATTGCCCCGATTGTCCCCGAGAACCAATTCCACGCAAGATACAGCTCCAACGTTTATTCCAAATTAGGGTTATAGGGCCGGTTCTAACTGTGGTCCTCCGAGGGGAGGTGAGGGACGGGGGGTCCCGCGCGGGCGAGGGGGCATGACGTCACGCGGGTACATCCGATTTACGCGAGTGGTACGAGCGGCGCGTTGTCAAGCCCACTCTAGCATCGCTCGAAGAATTTCAAGAACGCTACAGCGGGTGGGCATTGTGGCGAATACTCGATTTAATTGTAAATATAAATAAATATAATCCTATGCACGCGGGATGTCACATAAAATTACCGCGAGCGATAATGATGAAGAGAGCGGTGATCTTTATCATACGATGTCGAACGTGAAATCCTCGAATAATAAATTTTATTTCGATGAGGATGACACGGAAATTACGATTTCCGAGGGATTGTACGAGATACACGCAATACACGAGTTTTTGAAACGTGCAATTTCACAGAAACGTCCGCGACGCGTAGTTCGCTCCGGCAATCGTGTCGACAAACGCGGTGATATCACGGTGATATCGCGAGAGGGGACCGTTCGAGCGAACGGTGACGAAGACGAAACTGTAGAATACCCGATAGTGCTCCGTGCTAATTACAATACGATGAATAGCGAGATCAAGTGCGCTTTCAGAGTAAACTTTAACAAACCCAACAACATTGGATCGCTGCTGGGATTCTCGTCGAAGCGTATATTGCAGCCGGGACAGTGGCACCAATCGGACATACCGATTAATATCATCAACGTAAACATTATCCGCGTAGAGTGTAACGTGACCGCTGGTGCGTACAGCAACGGCAAACGCGTTCATACGATACATGAATTTTCACCGAGCGTGCCGCCAGGATATAAGATATCGGAAACGCCGGTGCAGATCATTTACCTGCCGATCATCGCGCGGAGCATTACGGATCTAACGATACGCATCGCGGATCAAGACGGACGATTGCTCGATTTTCGAGGAGAAGAGATCACCATCAGATTGCACGTACGACGGCGACAAAATTAGCGTGCGATACATGAAATGCTCGTGTTGAGCGGAGCGAAAGACGCGAGAGATAACGCGAGGCCAGCGACAACAACGTCAACATTCGCTAATATCCAATCATCCGGTTGCACCAAGAAAAAGAAACTCAACGCGTCGAACGTTGAATTTTTACAATCTTTGGGATTCGCGGTGCGAAATATCTGAGAAAACATGACCGATATCCTTAACACCGAAGGCGAGCCGGTCTTTGACGATCGTATCGTCAAGATAAAACCAATAATGCATCAGGATCAATCGCAGTCTTCTTCTTCTTCTCGACGTGCTGATATAAAAAACGTTATGTCCATACCAACGTTCGTGGACCTACAAGGATTCTTCGTCGGGATGAAATTTGTCGTAAAGGAGGCGGCGGTGCTGAGAAAGGGGACCGTTCTGGCGCATTACATTTTTACATACCCCCTACCATGGAATCTCCTCACAAAATCTGACAAATCATGCGCTTCCTGGCTGATCGCAAATCACCACGGATTACGATGGGAAGACGGAAACGTGCCGTACGGCATGGCTAAACGCTTGATTACATCAGCCGTGCTTGGTACGGAAGAGGATTCTTACGTGGAATTGCATCTCGGCGATAACCGAGGCAATCAAATCGTATTATCTATCGACACGTGGGAATTGTTAATGCTGAAACGAGCGGACGTTGAACGACTTGTGCAAACGCCCGATCATACACCAATATAGATTAACGATTTAACAATTGAGATTGTTAAAATAAGTGATGCAAGTGTTGTCAAACTTACGTTGCGCGATTCTTGCTTGTATATGAAATCGTCAACTATATTTTTCTTATTCGAACTCAAACACTGTGTTAATCTCGAATATTTGAAGCTGTGCGAGAATTTAGAAGCCGTAAATGAGTTTCGATCAATTTGTTCGAAGTTTGCAAAGTAATATGTTTGGCGCCGAGAGAGATTCTGCGGTTAAAATCTTGCGCGAAGTCTATGATAAAACATCTATCATAGATTGCGAACTATTAGCTTATGCTGTGGATGAACTTTTGTCTGAAACCTTGAGACGAGGTGATGTATGGTAATATAAATAAATGTGTTAAAAATGAAAAAAAATGAACAAAATGATTATTTCGCTACCCTTACTCGCATATAAGATAGATATGTAACTGCGGCGCGATCGGGTGGGAGAAGGATAGCGCGAGGCGTTCACGAGTAGGAAAAGGATAGCATTCTATGGGCGTGCAAGAAGGATAGCGCGAGAAGGATAGCGCGAGGCATGCGCGTGGATGATGATGCGAGATACGGCGTTCGTAAGGCGGTGCGAGAGAGATAGCGCGAGGCATGCGCGTGGATGATGATGCGAGATACTGTGTTCGTAAGGCGGTGCGAGATAGATAGCGCGAGGAACGTCCAAAATATAATTAATATTTCGTGCGGAATATTTTATATCCGATGCATACAATACTAAGAAGCTCTATATAAATATGAAACAATATGAAGAGACCACCGCGATGGTTCTATTTTGTTTATAATAAATTATAGCAGCCGGACATCGGCGCTAGCCTTATCATCTTTCTACGAAATTCAATAATGCTGCACGTGCAATAATGCAGTGTGAGACGATATTTATTTATAATGTTTATAAATTCGAGCAGCCGGACATCGGCACACGCCCTTTGTAATACACCGCGCTGTTTATGCTCCCGCGATAAGCTCCCCCGCCCGCGTGACGTCATTCCCCCGCGCCACGAAAATCCCCCTCCGCCCGCGTGACGTCATGCCCCCTCGCCCGCGCGGGACCCCCCGTCCTTCACCACCCTCGGAGGACCTGAGTTAGAACCGGCCCTATAGCCCTACTCGCGTGGTCTGTCGTCGCTGCTCTACATCCAGCTAAATTGAAAGTGGATCGGGAATTTTCGTATCCACATTATACGACAGTGCTGAATCTCCAAGACATTGAGTTTCCAGTGACTGTAAACCAAATTAAAAAATTCGAGCTTCTCAACGATATCTCAATCAATGTATATAGTATCGAGGAAAAGAACATTGTCCCGATACGTCTGAGTGAGCTAAGAAGAGATGAACACGTCACGACCTGCTGTACGTGGAAGACAACAACGTTGGACATTTCGCGTGGATCAAGAATCTATCCCGCCTCGTGAGCTCGCAATTGAGCAAAAAAAAAACACAAGGAATATATCTGCGATCGGTACGTATATATTTAATAAAATACATTGTAGAAATAATTGAACAAAAAATTAAAAATTATTTCTTTTTACAGATGTTTGCAATACTTTAGCTCGAACGACAAAATACAGTCACATACGGTGGACTGTCAAGAGATGAACGAGTGCGCTATTCGATTACTGAGATAAGGACAAGTGGCTCACGTTCAACAATCAATAAAGATTCTTTTTGCATTCCAATAGTTTTTCATAATTTATCCGGTTACGAAGCGCATTTTATTATAAAGGAAATAGATACAGCGTTCGAAGGGAGAATTGATTTACTTCCGATAACAAAGGAAAAATATATATCGTTTACGAAAAATGTTAAACTTGCAAAAGAGAAATGGAAAAATTATATTAAATTGCGTTTTATCGATTCGTATAAATTTCTCACAGCTAGTCTCGATAAATTGGCATCATTCTTGAATAAAGACAAACTCAAAGTTTTAAAATTTCAATTTATTAACACGGAAGGACGTCCTTCCGTACGAATATATTGACTGCGTCGGCAGGTTGCAAGAAACGTGTTTACCACAGCGCGAATCATTTTACAGTTCCTTGACCGGTGACACAATATCCGAGAGCGATTACGCGCACGCCGAGTGAACGCGGAATAGGCGGTGGTTTGAGTCAATGTTCCAACAGATACGCACACGCTAATAACAAGTATATGCAATCGTACGATCCATCGAAACCTTCAACGTATCGCACGTACTTTGATTTAATAATTTGTACGGATGGGCAATGTGTCAACCTTTGCCCTATGCAGATTTTCGATGGGTCGACGACGTATCCAATTTTGATACATCATCGATCGCGCTCGATTCGCCTATAGGCTACATCCTTGAAGTCGATCTCGAGTATCCGCAACGTGTTCACGATGCGCACACTGACCTACCGTTTTGCCCGACACGCGACAAACCACTTGGTAAGCGGCAGGATAAGCTGCTCGCAATCTTATATGAAAAGAAACGTTACGTAATACATTATTGCAACCTGCAGCAATGCACGCGACACGGACTTCGCGTTACAAAAATACATCGAATATTACAATTTTCGCAATCTCCATGGCTTCGCAGTTATATCGAACTCAATACACAATTCCGAACACTCGCGAAAAATGATTTTGAAAAAAATTTATATAAATTAATGAATAATGCGGTATTTGGCAAAACGATGGAAAATGTGCGCAATCACGTTAATATTAAGCTCATAACACATTAGGATGGAAGATATGGCGCAGAGGCGATGATCGCAAAACCAAATTTCCATAGTAGAAGCGTGTTTTCGGAAAATCTGAACGCCGTTGAATTGCGCAATCTCGAAGTTGAATTTAATAAACCAATTTACGTGGGCATGTGTATACTCGACATATCCAAGACATGTTTGTACGAGTTTCACCACGATTATATGGTACCTATGTATTGAGAGAAATGTAAAGTCATGTACACCGACACCGATAGTCTCATATATCACATAGAGTGTGAAGATGTATATGAGAATATAAAGCGCAACGTCGACAGATTCGATACCAGCGATTATGCGGTGGACAATGTGTACGGTATACCGCTCGCGAATAAAAAGATACCGGGTTTAATGAAGGATGAAAATAATGGCGCCATCATGACCGAATTCGTCGGGCTTAGGGCAAACATGTACGCGTTGCTAGTAGATGGTAAGAAAGACACGAAAAAAGTAAAAGGCTTCAAGAGTAACGTCGTCGCGAAAACGATAACTTTCGACGATTACACACGGTGTTTGAACGATGAGATTGAAATGACGCGTCAGCAGTCTTGTATCAGATCTAAATTACACGAAGTATACACTATTCGCAACACAAAAATTGCTCTAAGTCCGTACAATGATAAGCGGTATATCGTACCCGAAACCACCGACACGCTACCGTGGGGACATCACAAAATACCGTTATAAATAGAATTCATGTATATTTATTATAAATAAAAATTACGTATATTTATTGTAAATTAAAATTATATGTATATTTTATAAAGTGTACAATTTTATTTATATAATATACACAATTTTTAAATAAAACATTATTATATATAAAAATGTCAATTAGTTCTGCGCCTTCTTCTTTCCTTTTCCTACACGCGAACGCCTCGCGCTATCTCTTTCTCTATCTCCCAAGTGCATGTGAACGTCATCCTTTTCCCACGCCAATGCGAACGCTATCCTTTTCCCACTCGTGCGCTGTCCTTCTCCTACACGCGTGCGTGCCTCGCGCTATCTCTCTCGGACCGCCTTACGAACGCCGTATCTCGCATCATCCACGTTCATGCCTCGCGCTATCTCTCTCTTTCTCTCTCTCTCTCTCTCTGCCTCTCCCTTTCTTTCTCTCTCTCTCTCTCTCTCTCTCTCTCCCAAGTGCATGCCTCGCGCCATCCTTCTCCCACATGCATGCAAACGCTATCCTTACGCTCATATGGACGCCTCGCGCTATCCTTCTCCCACGCCCATAGAATATCATTAGCGTTATCCTTCTCCCACACGCGTGCATGCCTCGCGCTATATCTCTCACACCTACTCGCGGACGCGTGCGTTCCCTCTTCCCCGCGGACTTCTCGCCTATCGGTTTCGCCGCGGTCCCTCTTCTCCGCGGGCTCCTCGCCTACCGAATTTGCCGCGGTCCCTCTCGCCCTCTCTGCGGACCCCTCGCCTATCGATTTTGCCGCGGTACCCTTCCCCCTCTCCGCGGGTCCCTCGCCTATTGGTTAGGACGCGGTCGGACCCTTGCCTATTGGTTAGGACGCGGTCCCCCTCCCCCCTCTCCGCGGACCCGTCGCCTACCGATTTCGCCGCGGTCCCTCTCCTGCGTGACGTCATACCCCCTGCGCTGGTTTCCCCTCGCCTCTCACCACCCCTCAGAGGACTTGGGTTAGAACCGGCCTTATACATCTACTCCGCTGACAAAGGAAACGTACATCTTCTTCACGAAGAATATCGAGGACGCGTCGGACGAGGGATGGTTCGGGAAACGTGTGAAATTGCGCTTCGTGGATTCTTTCAAGTTTCTAAGAGCGAGTCTCGAAAGATTGGCGTCGTATTTCGACATGAGCGAGCTGAAGATCGCGCGTTCGGAATTTTCCGATCTCGACGACGTCGATAAATTGCGAGAGATTTGTCGATACCGCCGCGCGAGGCGTTCCACAGTTCGCTGATCGGTGACGCGGTATCCGAGAGCGATTACGCGCGCGCGATAAAAGTCTGGGAGCGGTTTCGCGTCGAAACGTTGGGTGACTATAGCGATTTATATTTAAAAACCGACGTTCTTCTATTGGCCGACGTCTTCGAAAATTTTCGCGACGCTTGTATGAGGAGTTACGATTTACATCCCGCGCACTATTACATGTTACCCGGATACACGTGGGACTATGTTAAAGCATACGGGCGTTCGATTCGAGTTGTTAACCGATATCGATATGGTGATGTTCCTGGAACGCAGAATACGCGGCGAGTAGTGTAGTAAGGCCGGTTCTAAGCCATGGTCCTCTGAGGGGGAGTGAGGGGCGAGGGAAAACCGGTGCGGGGGGATATGACGTCACGCGGTGGGACCGCGGCGAAACCGATGGGCGAGGAGTCCGCGGAGAGAGGGGAAGGAGACCGCGTCCTAACCGGTAGGCGAGGAGTTCGCGGGGCGGGGAAGGGGCCGCATCCTAACCGAAGGGCGAGGGGGTCCGCGGATAGGGGGAGGAGGACCGCGGCGAAACCGATAGGTGAGAGACTTGCGGGGAAACCAAAAGGCGTGGGACCCGCGAGGAAGAGGGAACGCGAAGGTACGATGCCGCGAGGAGGCGTGGGAGCAGGATAGCGCGAGGCGTCCACATGAGCGTAAGACAAGAATAGTGTTTGCATGCACGTTGGAGAGAGGTAATTTAAAGGTGACCATCTGAAACATAAAAATACAAGTCTTATTAATAAATCTATTTGTTAATATTATAAAATTTTTTAAAACTGGATACTTACATTATCCTCCTGGAGCCGCAAGCTCTTCCTCCCAATCTTCCTCCCATTCCTCCTCCTTCTCCCAATTTTCAGCCTCTCCTCCTCCTCCCAATTTTCTTCCTCAGTATATGGTTCCAGGTCGAAAAGCGGCCTCAAACAAAAGATGTCCTCATTGTGCGTTGGGTGCACGCATGCCCACTCGCGGGCTTCGCGGGTGTCGCCCCACAAATTGGCATGCACCAACCGCATATTTCCGCGCATCCACCGCATGTATCGGCGATGGATGACGTCTATTTGCACGAACTGAAATATAATATTATGTAATATACATCACACATAATCTTGCATACGAAAACATTGGACACTACTTACCAAATGATTGCAAAACATTTTTATACTCTAAACTGTTCTTCACAGACTGTCGGTCAAATACTTTGTGACGGACACAATGGGATAGACATTTGTTATAGTCCGAAAAGGCTATACACGAATCACTAGATATATAGTATTTTAGAGATATTATTTTATACGATAAGACATTGCTCAACGTGTAACGCGAATACAGATCACGTTACGAATGTTGACCAAGCGAAGCGCTGACAACGCGAGTCACGCACGAAGCCCGAGCGACCGCGCAATCACTTCATTGCGAAAACGCGGAAATCAAGGCAAGCGGAATAGAAGCGTTGCGAAAATGCAACGTAGAGGTCCTACCTAAAAGCGAAATAAAAAGGAATAAGGAAATTGCGAAAATGCAAGCAAAGAAGTACTATTTAGAACTCCCTAGCTTGCATCCGGATTTTGCCGCAAAAATCGAGCAACACGACACATGGTCTTGTCGCTAAACGATCCCCTCCTTGGAAACCAAGGGGAGATAATAAAAAGACGCATTGCTAACGAGCGGCGGGCAGTCTTTATCCATAATTAATATTACGCGGGCAATAGCGCTAACAGTCGCAAGTGTCAACAGCGAGTATCAATAATTATTGCAATATCGAGTAGTCACACTTAGTAAAAATCGTGGAGATCGAGGAGCGAGTCTCGCGACGTAAACCCGACTCCAAACACGCGCACGCGAGTGTCAGATAAGGCGATACGCGACCCGAGTAGGTAATAAATACGACCCCTCCGATGGTGCACCACCTTGTCGTGGTGGAGGGGCTCCCCTTCCATTTGTGTGGGTTTAAGGGGGGTGTGCGGGTATGGGTGTGGGTATTGGGGATGTGTGGGCATTGGGGTTTCGTGGGTGAGGGGGGTGGGATGTGTGTTTCGGATGGAGACGTGGGATCGAGTGGGGTGGTGAGGTAGGTAACCTTAGTAAAAAAATCCCGGGCAGGTCGGGCTCGTCAAGCGTGGTGAAGCCAACCGACCTAGGTGAAGGAAAACACCGAAATCAAACCATCTTTCCTTGATACAACATGGACAGTACAACGAAAGATAAAAAACTTACTGCCGCAGCGGGTTTCGGACCCCGCAGCGGCCGGCGTGGGGGGATACAGTCCCGGTTCCCCCCTCGTCGTCATCACACGAGGGGCCACCAGGAGTGTTGCCGACGAGCACCCCTGGCGAGCGTACTATCGCCGTTGATAGAGAGGTGAGGATGGTCGTGCGGAGAGTCGACCGACCGGGCCCGGCTTCATCGAAGCCAAAGCTCCGGTCGCGTTCGGCTTCTGCCGCGAGGGCTCACCCGTATAACCGGGATGAAGCGGGTCGTGGCAAGAGCCTCACCCGCTCGAACGAAAAGGCGGAGGGTTCGTCACGGGGGTTTAGTGAACCACCCCCGTCTCTTCCTCAAGGACCTCGCAAGCTAGCGAGGACGCCGAGAAGTATGCGTCTCCCGATGGGGATGACGCGATGGGAGAGGACGGCCTCCCAAAGAAAAGGGGATGCGGGAGACCGCCCACAATGGGCGAGTTTGTCGGCCTTCGCGAGAGGCGCGAGGAAGAGGCCGCCCGCAAGAAGGAAAGGGAGAGGGAGCGAAGGACCAAGAAGGCCTTATCGGAGGGCGCTACCCTCCCTCCGCCAAGTAGTAGGGGCCTACGAGGCGCAGTGCGTCGACGAGGTGGGACAGGCTCCCACCCCGGACATAGCGGCGCGCAGCCTGGAGCAGGCGGCGACTATCGATCGTTTAGCCGCCTGCTCCGGGAACCTGCAGGGCTCTCTCCAGAGAAAGCTGAGGGAGGCCGCGGCCCTGGTGAGGGTTGCGGCTAGCGTCTTGGCGGAGAGGGCCCAGCGGGCTGAGGGAGAAGGGGAGCTCGCGGCTCTCCGTAGGGACATGAAGTCCCTCGGAGACCACAACACGGACCTCCAAAAGGAGGTCCGAGAGCTCAGGGGGGAATTGGACGCGGTCCGACGCGCCAAGCCCTCCCTTCGACTGGCCCTCCCCGGCTCGCCCGAGAGGTCCCTTCACAAAAGGCGGGGGGTGCCGCGGGTAAAGTCGGTGGAGGTGCTGGATGCCCCAGTGAGGGTGGAGCATTCAGCCGAGGGGAAGGGGCAAAGGTCCCCAACGCTGGGTAAGGGGGGTCTGGGACCTAGGTCCCCAACGTCCGGGGGGTTAGGGGACAGGAATCCCCAGCGTCCTCAGGGGAGGGCAAGGTATTTTGGTCCCCAACGTTGGCGGGTGGCCGGGGTAATGCGGCGATGAGGCCCCCTTTGAGGGGTACTTCTGCGCCGCTCCCCGAGAGCTACCTGCCGTGAGTCGTCGGCGAAGGTGAGCGAGCTTGGTATAACTGGTATACCGAGCAAATCGCTGCCCTCGTCGACTTACGGGCGGCGATAGGCCGGGGCAGACCACACGGGCCCGCTTCGACGGCCGGTCGTCCGCCCGGTGGAGCCTTCCCACCTCTCCTCCCTGCCGGCGCCTCAGCGCCTGGGCAGGGGAAGAAGAGAAGGAAGAGGAAAAGGGGACGTGGTGCGGGAGGAGATGGGGGTATGGGGCCTCTGCCCCCCCCCCCGCCTCCTGCTTCGCGTGGCGCGCCGGCGGGCTCGGGGGGGGGGTGGAGAAGTCCGCCTCCCAGTGGCCCCCGACCGGCTGTGCGGAGTCAGGGGCCCCCGCCTCCGCGTGCCCCCGGCCAGGACGAATCCTGGTCGAGGGTCGTGGGACGGAGGGAGAAGACGGCCCGGGCAAAGGCCGCGCTGACAGCCCAACCCCCGGACGGGAAGGGCGCCGCAAGGGCGACGCCGTCCATCCAGCGTGCTGGAGAACGGCAGCAGCCCAAGAGGCGCCTCGGAGGGGACGCCTAAAGGCGCAGAGCGCCCCGATCGGCAGCGGTTACCATAACCTGCGCCGACGGGGCGTACCAGGAGATCATGACCAGGGCCCGGAGGGAGGTCGACCTCCCGAAATTGGGAATTGACTCCCTCCGGGTCCGAGAGGCCGCCACGGGGGCCATGGTCGTGGAGCTCATGGGGTCGGGTGAGAAGGACGGGCCAACGGCGACACAGAGGACTGATGCCCTCTACGCCGACCTCGGCCGGGTGTTCGCCGGTGAGGAGGGGGTCCGTCTCGCCCGGCCCGTTAGAAAGGCGGAGTTGTGGCTCCGCGGCCTCGACAGGTCCTTCGCGGCCACCGACATCGCGGTGGCCGTCTCCAGGGAGGGAGGCTGCGAGGCGGCGGACGTGCAAGTTGGGGACATCAAGTTCCCAACCCGCGGCCTGGGCACTGTATGGATACAGTGCCCATTAAGGGCCGCTAATAAAATAGCGGCAGCCCGGGCCATTCAGATAGGCTGGTCTCGGCACAAGCGGAGCTGCTGGACAAGCGCCAATGCTTCCGATGCTTGGAGAAAGGGCATGTCCAGCAGCACTGCAGCAGCCCCATCGATCGCAGGGGCTGCTGCTACAGATGCGGCGGACCGGGGCACCTGGCGCACAATTGCGCCGAAAAGGTCAGGTGCCCGGTCTGTGCGGGTCTGGGCCATCCGGCCGACCACAGGGTGGGTAGTGCCAAGTGCACCCCCCCTAAGAGGAGGCCGGACAGGCGACGGGAGACATCCCCGGCGGCGAGTGCCGCGAATATACCTCGGCCAGTTAAACTGGCCGAGATCACCGCGGCACCCTCCGACACCCGCAAGCGCGGAGCGGAGGACAAGGAGGACTCGAAAGAGGCCCCCAAGGGCCCGGCCTGCAGCCGCCACACGCCCCGCTTCATTAGCGGAGGTAATGATGGCGGAGCCCGGCGGCGGAGCCATACCAAGTTCCGGAAGCCAGTCCATGTTGGATTGGCGATCGGACAGGCTCCGTTGCGATCACGTGGAGGAGTGACCCCACACTCCCGCCTTGCACACCGGTTAAGGCCGGGGCGGGAGTTGTGGTGGTCAGATGGGGGCCCATCTCAGTGCTAGGGTATTACATCTCCCCGAACGTGGGCCTCGCCCAGTATAAGGCGTTTTTGGACGGGGTGTCGGCCTGTTTCCGCCGACAGATGCCCCGTCCAATCATAGTGGCCGGGGACTTCAACGCAAAATCGACGCGTTGGGGTTCCCGGTTCACAGACGCCAGGGGCGAGGCCCTGCAGGATTGGGCGGCGGCACTCGGCCTGTGTCTCATAAACACGGGGTCGAGGAGCACCCTAGTGCGGTGGGAGTGGGTCCCGGATCTGACATGGGCCACCCCCTCCGCCGCACGTATGATCGTAAGTTGGCGGATGGCGGAGTGCGAGACGCTCTCGGACCACCTCTATATAGAGGTGGTCCGAGAGCGTCTCGCACTC
>NW_021850554.1:38424-44517 GCF_003651465.1 Formica exsecta
GGAGAGTCGCCTGAGTTCGGCGATCTCCCCGCACCACCAGTACGCCGCCCTTTGCGGGCGGGGGCTGATTCGGGGCATTGCGAAGTCGCATGCGTCGCGCAACGCGCCCCGAAACCAGTTCACCTCTTCGGTGATCCCCCGCCCTTCCCCCCCGGGACACGGCCAGTCCGCCGCGAGGACGGCTGCGATCAACCTGTCCGAGCTCAGCTTTTTGAGGGCCCATCTCTTTGGCCGGGCATCTCCCCGGTCTTGGGAGCGGCCGAGCACCCCGTGGCGGGTGGTGTTAAGGACCACCTCTATATAGAGGTGGTCCTTAACACCACCCGCCACGGGGTGCTCGGCCGCTCCCAGGACCGGGGAGATGCCCGGCCAAGGAGATGGGCCCTTAAAAAGTTGAGCCCGGACAGGCTGATCGCAGCCGTCCTCGCGGCAGACTGGCCGTGTCCCGGGGGGGAAGGGCGGGGGATCACCGAAAAGGTGAACTGGTTTCGGGGCGCGTTGCGCGATGCGTGCGACTTCGCAATACCCAGAGCCAACCCCCGCCCGCGAAGGGCGGCGTACTGGTGATGCGAGGAGATCGCCGAACTCAGGCGACACTCCGTCGCGGTCAGGCGCCGCTTCATCCGGGCTCGGCGTCGCTCCGACGCCGAGAGGATGGCGGAAGCGTATGAGGGGTTCCGTACCGCGAGGAACGCCCTCAGCGCCGCGATCAGGCGGGCCAAGGCCAGAACGTGGGACGAACTCCTGCGCTCCTTGGACGCGGACCCATGGGGGCGCCCATACAGGCTTGTCATGAACAAGCTTAGATCTTGGGCGCCCCCTGTGACGGAGTCCCTGGAACCCCAGGTCCTCGAAGGTGTGTTGGAGGCCCTCTTTCCATCAGAGGGCCCCCCTTCGACGCGGGTGGTTGCCAAGAGGCGGCCATCACGTGGTCTGAGGACTTGGAGGTTTCAGAGGACGAGATGGCCCCGTCCTCTCGGCGGTGAGCGACGCCGAGCCCGGGTGAAGCGGCGACTGGCCGCGACGGAGAGTCGCCTGTGTTCGGCAATCTCCTCGCACCACCAGTACGCCGCCCTTCGCGGGCGGGGGCTGGTTCGGGGCATTGCGAAGTCGCATGCGTCGCGCAACGCGCCCCGAAACCAGTTCACCTCTTCGATAATCCCCCGCCCTTTCCCCCGGGACACAGCCAGTCCGCCGCGAGGACGGCTGCTATCAGCCTGTCCGGGCTCAGTTTTTTTGAGGGCCCATCTCCTTGGCCGGGCATCTCCCCGGTCTTGGGAGCGGCCGAGCACCCCGTGGCGGGTGGTGTTAAGGACCACCTCTATATAGAGGTGGTCCTTAACACCACCCGCCACGGGGTGCTCGGCCGCTCCCAGGACCGGGGAGATGCCCGGCCAAGGAGATGGGCCCTTAAAAAGTTGAGCCCGGACAGGCTGATCGCAGCCGTCCTCGCGGCAGACTGGCCGTGTCCCGGGGGGGAAGGGCGGGGGATCACCGAAAAGGTGAACTGGTTTCGGGGCGCGTTGCGCGATGCGTGCGACTTCGCAATACCCAGAGCCAACCCCCGCCCGCGAAGGGCGGCGTACTGGTGATGCGAGGAGATCGCCGAACTCAGGCGACACTCCGTCGCGGTCAGGCGCCGCTTCATCCGGGCTCGGCGTCGCTCCGACGCCGAGAGGATGGCGGAAGCGTATGAGGGGTTCCGTACCGCGAGGAACGCCCTCAGCGCCGCGATCAGGCGGGCCAAGGCCAGAACGTGGGACGAACTCCTGCGCTCCTTGGACGCGGACCCATGGGGGCGCCCATACAGGCTTGTCATGAACAAGCTTAGATCTTGGGCGCCCCCTGTGACGGAGTCCCTGGAACCCTAGGTCCTCGAAGGTGTGTTAAAGGCCCTCTTTCCATCAGAGAGCCCCCCCTTCGGCGCGGGTGGCTGCCAAGAGGCGGCCATCCCGTGGTCTGAGGACTTGGAGGTTTCAGAGGACGAGATGGCCGGTGTGATCCGTCGGTTGAATCCGTGGCATGGGCCTGCAGGTAGCGCCTCAAAAGACCGAGGCGCTATTCATGCATAAAAAAAGAGGGGGAAGCATGGGGCTCCCACCGCCAAGGCCTATGTCACGGTAGGTGACCTCTCCGTCCGGGTGGGGGACCGATTAAAATACCTCGGTCTCTACCTGGACGCGGCTTGGAGTTTTGGCGGGCACATTGAGCGCCTGGCCCCCAGGGCAGAGTCGGTGGCTATTAGCCTGAGCCGACTCTTGCCCAATCTTGGGGACCCGGACGGCCGAGTGCGCCGCTTATACGCGAACACCGTCCGGGCGGTGGCTCTTTACGGGTCACCGGTGTGGGTGGACGCCCTGATGACCAAAAGGCGCAGCAAGATGTTGCTGCGCCGAGTTTTTCGGAGGGTGGCCATCAGGGTTGTCCGCGGTTACAGGACGGTGTCGCACACGGCGGCCACATTATTGGCGGGAACGCCGCCCGTCGAGCTCTACGCCGATATGTACGCCCACGTGTACAGGCGTACGCGGGAGCTCGGCGGGCTAGGCGTGGCGTTGACCCCAAGGGTCAAGGCCGCCGTGAGACTCCAGGCCAGGCGACGCGCTTTGGAGAGTTTGGCGGGCACTTTGAGCGCCTGGCCCCCAGGGCGGAGTCGGTGGCTATTAGCCTGAGCCGACTCTTGCCCAATCTTGGGGGCCCGGATGGCCGAGTGCGCCGCCTATACGCGAACACCGCCCGGGCGGTGGCCCTTTACGGGTCACCGGTGTGGGCGGACGCCCTGATGGCCAAAAGGCGCAGCAAGATGTTGCTGCGTCGAGTTTTTCGGAGGGTGACCATCAGGGTTGTCCGCGGTTACAGGACGGTGTCGCACACGGCGGTCACATTATTGGCGGGGACGCCGCCCGTCGAGCTCTACGCCGATATGTACGCCCACGTGTACAGGCGTACGCGGGAGCTCGGCGGGCTAGGCGTGGCGTTGACCCCAAGGGTCAAGGCCGTAGCGGTGCGACACGTCGTCGCGCCCCAAGGACCTCCCGGGGCGGGCCGACGGAGGCCGGGGCCATATCGGTCACCGGTCACCCCGGAAATTTGCCCCAGACAAAAGAGGGGCGCGCGCGGGAAGGGGGGGGGGCTGGGTCGCAATCGAACCCGACCCCATCGGACTCCTCCTGCGCTTGCGCAGGGCACCGGCAATTCCGGGAGACGTCCGCTATTTCGTTGCGGACGTCCCACCCGGAGCCGGGCCCGGTGGTCGGAGCCCAGGTGGGGTACCTGGGCCCGGCCACGCCCCCTTCGGGGACAACAACACCGGGAGGGAAGCGAGAGGGGCGGTGGTCCCCCTCTCGCTGATATGAGTTGAAGTCCCTACAATATGCAGGGACACTGGGGGAGGGATAAACTCCTTCCCCAGAAGGCATGGTTCGTGGGCGGAGGGCCTCTCTGATGTAGTGCATAAGCCAGTTTCCAGAGAGGCTCTCTGTGACGCCCGAGATAAGCCACCCGGAGGGGTTTTAGTGGGTAGTTCCTGGCCGTTTGTTTAGGCCGGGGATAGTCCCACATAACCCCGCCTCGAACCCCATCGAGGCGGGGCATGCGTAAAAGCATTTCCCCTCCGTTACAAAAAAAAAGGTAATAAATACGAGGACGAATTATAACTAAGACCATTTGTAATGAATAAAAGTTTTATTTAACATAAAAAGTGTCCAGTGCTACGGGTAACCCGCCAGACGCATCCCAGATTCCTAAATCTTAATCCGGCAACGATCCCGAAATTTACCGTGCCTCACCCGAGGCATAACAAAATTGGTGGCAGCGGTGGGATCTGCCAGAGGACGTCAGCGAGCTCATCCCGCTAAGACCTGAAGAAGACACAACTGTATTCAAAAACGGGCTCGCCAGCAACGAATCGAATTAAAGTTGACGGACGGAAGCAGCCAAGCCTTCGAGAAAATCTTTATAACGTGCGAAAAAACTTAGAGACGCAATACTCGAGCGAAAGCGAGCCCGAGTTACCGGAAAAAAACGTCACAGAACGCGAATTTCCATTTAACAATTTGGACGAAAGCCTACTCCCGCGTAATACGACTGACCCCACTGACAACGCTCAACGCGAGACTAGACGTACGCAATTGTACATTAGCAGAACTCCAAGTAGAGTATCTTTACGGCGCAAATTTTCGTTAACTTCCTACGAGAGCGATCTGTTCGATCCGGAAGAGATTGATAGCCAACAAGAAAATAATATAGCCGAATCGCGAAATCCGCAAGAACGCTCTCTCGCGTACCCGCCGCAAGGCGAACGAGACGCGATATCAGAAATCGACGAAGCGTCGCCCCGAATTATCTGCCGTTAAAAGAAGCAAGAATAATGATCCCCGAGTTCGACGGAACCTCGCGACATAAATTGCAAGAATTTCTAAACGCGTGCAAATACGCTGTTCAGAACATAAACCCAGCAGACGAAGAATCGTTAATTCAAGCCATCCTATTTACAAAATTAAAAGGGAAAGCGATGCAGGACTTTGAGACGCGAGATATACAAACGTTCGACGAATTAAAGCAGCAACTCGAGACTTGTTACCAGTCAAAACAAAGCACGACACATTTACAGATCGAATTCAACTCGCTAAAACAAAAGCCGAATGAAACTGCGCACACTTTCGGACAACGCGTTGATTTACTAGCAATGAAATTATACGACTCGATGATCGAAGGAAAGGAGCACTCCGCATTATCAAAACGCACGATTCAACAAACAATCCAAGCGCAGGCATTAATAAATTACCAGATCGGGCTACAAGACGAATTACAAGTGCTCGTACGCGCGCAGCGATATACGACGCTCCAAGAAGCGATAACGGGCGCGAGCGCCGAAGAAAAGCTCAGACCGGGAACCGCGAGAACGAGTAGTTTTGTTAATAAAAATAAAACCGAATCAAGTTACCCGCGAAATAGTCGAAACCCGACACCGCAATGCTTTAAATGCGGAAAAAACGGACATTACGGACGCGATTGTCGAAGTAGCCGATATGCGCTCCCGAAACCGGAAAAACCCTCGCGAATAAACGCAATAAGTAAATACTGCTCGCATTGCCAAAGAACAGGACACTGCCGCGACGAATGCTGGTGCCTAAACAGAAAACCGAAACATAGTACAGATAAACCAAAAATCGGAAATCAGCAAAAAACGCGCGAAGAAAATATACGCGACCGAAAGAAATCGCGACAACAGAAAAGGAACGCCTATAGCGCAAGTAGCAGCAGCGAAGACGAGCAGGATGAAGCAAGAAAGAGACAACCGCGACCTGCATCTGAGTATCGCGTTACACATATCAAGTGACGCGGTAGCATCTCGCTAAGTATATCTTTCGTCGTTTTTTTGTTTACTGTAAACAGACGCTACCGTGTATCATTTACCGGAGTGAAGACGTTTTTTGAACATTTTAGAAAATGAATTCGAAATATCTCGTACGTCGGACCATCCTTTCGAGAGATGAACATATCAATCGAGAACATGGATTTTTCCGAATATAATAATATCAAAATGACACTGGTACTTGCACTTGATGTACAGATCTCGATATTTCATATGAATTTTTCGGCCAAAAAGGTGTCACTTTTCGAGACGCCATGTTTGTCCAGGTTCACTGATACGCCGCTAGACGTATGTCGCTTTGTTCGCAAGACGCCATATTGTTCCAGATTCATTGATATGTATACGCACGCACACATACATACATACGCGCGCCACACAATTCGCGCATACACGTAACGCATATACGCATATACGCACACATACGTACGCGCGCACACATGCACGCATAAGATTCATTGACGCACGCACACATACATACATACGCGCGCCACACAATTCGCGCATACACGTAACGCATATACGCATATACGCACACATACACACATACGCACACATGCACGCATAAATATTCACGCACGCATATATCTCATAAATATAAATATTAAAATAAAATTAATAATATATTAAATAATAATTTTTCATAATTTATGTAATGTACCGCATTCTTTCTATGCAGTATGGAATAATTCGTGAAGGTGAATTATGAAGCATCCTGT
>NW_021850554.1:49415-51181 GCF_003651465.1 Formica exsecta
GTTTATTAATGTGGTTAAATAGAGCTATTTTTACCATAAAACTTTTGTGTAAAACATTTTTTGATACCTCAAATAGTTTTTTAAATATATCGAGAAAAGCAAAAAGCCGCTTTATATATGAGGGGTGCTTTCACCCCTTAGAACCGTTTTTGGGCAGCAACTGGAAATTTCTAAATTTATCTATTGACCCCCCCTACATGTCTGTAAAGTTTCATCAAAATCAGAATTTTCGGGTTCGCGAGGTTCCCTTGTTAGTAAATATGGAATATACGATTAAATTACGTTTTTTTGTTTAATTATTATAAATACATAATATAATGCAATTTATATGTATTTTTTTACATTTGCAGTTGAAATAATAAGACTATTGATCACAATTTACAACTATTTATTAATTTATAAACCAAAAAGTTCTTTTTTCATTTATAAATTACTAAATAACCGTAAATAATAATCAATTGTCATAAAGATCAAGAGACGCGCTAGCGTCTCGCTAAATATATCTTTTGTCGTCTTTTTGTTTTACTGTATAGATGCGTATCCTTTACCGGAGTGAGGACGTTTTTTGAAAATTTTAGAAAATGAATTTGTAATATCTCGTACGTCGGACCATCCTTTCGAGAGATGAACATATCAATCGAGAACATGGATTTTTCCGAATATAATAATATCAAAATGACACTGGTACTTGCACTTGATGTACAGATCTCGATATTTCATATGAATTTTTCGGCCAAAAAGGTGTCACTTTTCGAGACGCCATGTTTGTCCAGGTTCACTGATACGCCGCTAGGCTATGTTGCTAGTCCGTTTTCCAGGTTCACTGATACGCCGCTAGGCTATGTTGCTAGTCCGTTTTCCAGGTTCACTGATACGCCGCTAGGCTATGTTGCTAGTCCGTTGTCCAGGTTCACTGATACGCCGCTAGGCTATGCTGCTAGTCCGTTTTCCAGGTTCACTGATACGCCGGTAGGCTATGCTGCTAGTCCGTTTTCCAGGTTCACTGATACGTCGCTAGACGTATGTCGCTTTGTTCGCAAGACGCCATAATGTTCCAGATTCATTGATATGTATACGCACGCACACATACATACATACGTGTGTGCGCGCCACACAATTCGCGCACACACGTAACGCATATACGCATATACGCACACCTACGTACGCGCGCACACATGCACGCATAAATATTCATGCACGCATATATCTCATAAATATAAATATTAAAATAAAATTAATAATATATTAAATAATAATTTTTCATAATTTATGTAATGTACCGCATTCTTTCTATGCAGTATGGAATAATTCGTGAAGGTGAATTATGAAACATCCTGTATAGCAAAATCAAGAAACGCGATAGCATCTCCTGTTAATATATAATAAATATATATAATAAATGTAATATAAGTATATCTTTCGTCTTTCTCGTTATATATAAAAATATATATAATAAATGTAATATAAGTATATCTTTCGTCTTTCTCGTTATATATAAAAATATATATAATAAATGTAATATAAGTATATCTTTCGTCTTTCTCGTTATATATAAAAATATATATAATAAATGTAATATAAGTATATCTTTCGTCTTTCTCGTTATATATAAAAATATATATAATAAATGTAATATAAGTATATCTTTCGTCTTGTTACAATAGATACATAATTTGTTGACATATTCTATGGTTTCGTCTTTTTTGTTATTAAATACATGATATGTTAACATATCTTACGGAAAAATCGTTTGGACATACTTCCAT
>NW_021850554.1:54739-56151 GCF_003651465.1 Formica exsecta
GTTTTAATCGGTTTTAATCGGTTCAATCCGCGCCCGGATTAAAAAGTAATCGATTTTAATTCCGAACGAACTATAATCGGTTTTAATATCGCTTTCGCGGATTATTTCCAATCTAAAATCATTACATTCTAATCCATATTGTTGTCAATCCAAATAAACACGAATAATCGAATGGATATTGTGGCTGCCGTAGGTCGTCACATTAAGCACAATCCGCGATACAATAGTGCGACCCGCAACTTGGCGGTCCACGCGCTCGCGCGTCCGCGCGTAGTTCCGGGCGGCGCCGCTACGCGGCGAAGGTTGAGCGAGCCAACCTGGAAGTAGAAAGCGGTTAAGCGGGGATATAAGGCGGACCCTCTGCGGAGAAATCGTATATTTGTTTCTAACAACTGAGTCCGTTTCAATTGCAGAAACACCGATTCAATAATTGATTGTGACTCATGATAACAGCAGATCCGACTTGACACTACATAAAATTGATTTAATTTTTGATCTGCGAAATGATGGATTTTTTTATTAAAAGGGATTATTTTTACGTATGGATTGACTATGGTAAATTCCAATTCAATTGCATTAAAACAGGTTTAATTACGACTTATGAAATTATATAATTTCGGATTGAGGTGGATGTATATCACCCAACATTAACCCGCCTGAAGCGTACTAAATTCGATTTGACTATTTTCAATCGGTTTTAATACCGCATTTTCGGTGCAGAAATCCCGATCGATTCGGATTACATTTTTTTAAATCCGTTTTAATTGACCATTCTCGGCAGGGTGTCGTGACCATAGACATAGTATATCTAGAAATCGGTTCCCATTTAAAAACTATTATAGTCTCGACATTTTTGTATTAGGATTTTCGTTTTGAAATTTTCTAAGGAATCTGTTATCAAGAGGAAATACGGTAGTTTTAGGACATCCAGTATATATATATACTAGCTTTTAGGCCCGCGCTTTGCCCGGGCTTCAAAGTCTATCCATCTTCAATATTTTACCTAGCATATAATAGATGTTATATTTTTTATTATTTATTCACATATTTTTTTTCACGATTGACGTACTCACCGTTAATCCACTATTATTATGTATTCACCATTAATCCACTATTATTTGCTATAATTTATTTTTATAATTTTTCTATTTATAAAACTTCTCTCTATATACTATATTTTTCCAAAAAGATTTGTGATTTTCTGAAATAAGATTCTCTTAATTGCTGAATTTATCAATATTAACTTTAACAATTTCCCTTTTAGTTCCTTTAATTATTGATTTAAATTTCGCAAATGTTATAAATATTTTACTTAACTTTTTTTTCTTTATTTTTTATTATACTCTTTTCGAATAAAAAGTGTAAAACTAAAAAAAAGCCACATAGTAGCCATCCCCGAAAAATTAGCAAAA
>NW_021850554.1:56445-59233 GCF_003651465.1 Formica exsecta
AATTACAAGTGCTCGTACGCGCGCAGCGATATACGACGCTCCAAGAAGCGATAACGGGCGCGAGCGCCGAAGAAAAGCTCAGACCGGGAACCGCGAGAACGAGTAGTTTTGTTAATAAAAATAAAACCGAATCAAGTTACCCGCGAAATAGTCGAAACCCGACACCGCAATGCTTTAAATGCGGAAAAAACGGACATTACGGACGCGATTGTCGAAGTAGCCGATATGCGCTCCCGAAACCGGAAAAACCCTCGCGAATAAACGCAATAAGTAAATACTGCTCGCATTGCAAAAGAACAGGACACAGCCGCGACGAATGCTGGAGCCTAAACGGAAAACCGAAACATAGTACAGATAAACAAAAAATCGGAAATCAGCAAAAAACGCGCGAAGAAAATATACGCGACCGAAAGAAATCGCGACAACAGAAAAGGAACGCCGATAGCGCAAGTAGCAGCAGCGAAGACGAGCAGGATAAAGCGAGAAAGAAACAACCGCGACCTGCATCTGAGTATCGCGTTACACATATTAAAGATATGCCACGCGCACAGAAAAAAACGGATTTATTGCTAATAACATTACCAATGCGACAAGCAAAAGACGGAAAAATACAGATGTTGTACGACTCAGGGTCGACCATCTCATTAATAAAATTGAAACATTTAAAGGATGACACACTAATACATGAAGGTAAAATCGCGCTTACAGGCATAACCGGGCATAAAGTACACACCATAAGAAAAATGTACGCCACGATTAGAATAGAAAACCACAAGGTAAAACATGCATTTTACGTTGTAAAAGACGACATTCCGATAGAATATGAAGGAACCCTAGGAATTGATTTCCTTCGACAACATTCGGTATCCTGTAATTATAATCAAAACCAATTAAAAATAGGAGACGCCGTGCTAAGATTCCAAACGTTTAACAAAACAATCCTAAAACCGCGCAGCGAAACCATCGTAAAAGCGATAACGAAGCAAAATCGGATAGGAATAGTACGAGCAGAGGAAACAGCTCCAGGAATCTACCTTGGAAACTGCTTAGTAGAACCGAAGGATTACACGTGTCCCGTTAGTATCATAAATACAACCGATACGGAAGTCGAGATACAGACGCCGAACGTCACACTCGAAGACATAGAACGCGAAATCGAATCCAAAATACACACGATACAAGCAAGAAAAAATTTTAAGCCTACTAGCTCGAGACAAATCTGACAACTACTACGCACGCAACATTTAAATACGGAAGAAAAACAGGCACTCCTACGGATATGCGAAGAATATTGCGATACATTTCAGTTGGACGGAGAACCACTGACGTGCACCGCGACGGTAGAGCACGAGATAAACACGCGCGCTGATACCTCGCCGGTGAACACGAGACCGTATCGTCTTCCCGATAAGCACAAGACGGAAGTAAATAAACAAGTGCAAGAAATGCTGAAAAATGGCATAATCCGAACAAGCGCGAGTCAATGGAACGCACCCTTATTAGTGGTACCGAAAAAGGCCGACGCATCCGGAAAACCTAAGCTCCGAGTAGTAGTAGACTTTCGGAAGAGCCTCGTTCCACAGGGAATTGTTTGCCGTTTGTTAACAATCCGCAAGCAAATGGTTAGCTGGGTATGTATATTATAATAGAAAAGGAGATTATAATCTTCTTATACAAGGAGTTTGTGATTACAAGAAAAAATTTATTAGTTTTTTTTGTGGAGAACCAGGATTCATCCATGACAGTCGCTTTTAAAAAGTCGTCTCTGTACAGGAAAGGCATAGATGGATTCTTGGGTCTAAATTTCTTATTGGAAGATTCAGCATACCCCTGTTTGGATTGGTTGATCTGTCCATTTAAAGACAATGGCAACCTAACTAAAAATCAAAAAATATTCAATTACTGCCATTCCGCAACTAGAATTGTAATTAAAAATGCTTTTGGGCTTTTGAAAGGAAGATTTAGGAGACTAAAATATTTTGAAAATGATAATTTAAAGTTTGTAGTAAAATGCATAGTAGCTGTTGCTGTGCTACATAATATTTGTTTGGACAATCAGGATGATGATGAATTTGATGTCGATGTCAATGATAATAATGATGAGAATATGACAGATGTAGCAGGAATTAGTGGCATAAATGAAAAGAATTCTAGAAGAGACGAAATTTTTGCAACAATGTTTATTTAGATATTTTAGATATGGAAAATTTGACAATAAATAAAAATTTTATTTTAACATAACTAACGGTTTTATTATAATAATAAACAAGAAACATAAACATCATAAACATAAAGTCTTTCTTTTCAGACATTTTATACAAAAACAAAACAAAAATAAATTAAATAAACAAAAAAAAATAAACACAATACAATAGCACTCTGCGTATGCTATTACTAGAGTAAAATATTTTTTGATTACTAAAAGTTTCTAGTACGAACTCAAAAATAATGTGAGAACTTTACTGAGGGTCAACCTTCGATTGAACGTTTGTAGTACTGATTATTAGTATTTTATGTATTTTTTTTCTTTCAAAATCTTCTGTAAGTCTTCTAATGCCTTTATTTTCTTCTTTTCCATTTCCAATTTTTCTTTATATAGATCTAGCTTTTCTTTTTTGTATTTCAAGCTTTCTTCAACATAAAGTTTTCTGCTGATTTCTTTTTCTTTGATTTTCTCCATTTTTTCTTCAAAAAATTTCTTTTTTACTTTTACTAGTTCCATTAATGGATTTTTTCTTTTTTGCGTACAAGATGAATCATTGGAACAAGAAGGTCTTTCTGAGCTGGT
>NW_021850554.1:67115-71439 GCF_003651465.1 Formica exsecta
CGTATCTTCCATATTTTTCGAGATATTTGACTGGCTCTTTTAAAATGGACTACCCTGTATACTCGTATTCAAGTTTTTGTCATGAGTGTATATAAAGCCTGCAAAATGTGACTAATAATATTGTAATATATCTATCTCTATCAGTTCAATTTTTGACACGATGCCTATACAGGATAATTCAAATATTGAACTGATTTTTGGAAAATCGAACAAATAATTGTTCGATTTTTACTTATTCGGGCAATTCCTGTCCAAAAAAATCTTTAATTTTATAAATCAAATTATTTAAATTTACCTATATGTTTTAACACATTAATATGTATTATTATATATTAATACTGTAACTGATCTAATTTTTGTCGTCGAAAATTGCCGTAGATCTGCTGGGCATTTGGCGCAAATTTGTTGTCGGTCTGCGGTTGACAAACCTGCTCTCGATTTGTTGCGTCAATCTGTCGTCGCACTGCTAGTGACAGATCTGCTCTGGTGTTGTACCCAATTTGACATCAGGATATGATTTCAACTTTTGGTTGCAATTGGGGCGCACTCGAGGACACAGTAGGCCCTGAATTTGGCAGCCTCGTTCCACAGGGAATTGTTTGCCGTTTGTTAACAATCCGCAAGCAAATGGTTAGCTGGGTATGTATATTATAATAGAAAAGGAGATTATAATCTTCTTATACAAGGAGTTTGTGATTACAAGAAAAAATTTATTAGTTTTTTTTGTGGAGAACCAGGATTCATCCATGACAGTCGCTTTTAAAAAGTCGTCTCTGTACAGGAAAGGCATAGATGGATTCTTGGGTCTAAATTTCTTATTGGAAGATTCAGCATACCCCTGTTTGGATTGGTTGATCTGTCCATTTAAAGACAATGGCAACCTAACTAAAAATCAAAAAATATTCAATTACTGCCATTCCGCAACTAGAATTGTAATTAAAAATGCTTTTGGGCTTTTGAAGGGAAGATTTAGGAGACTAAAATATTTTGAAAATGATAATTTAAAGTTTGTAGTAAAATGCATAGTAGCTGTTGCTGTGCTACATAATATTTGTTTGGACAATCAGGATGATGATGAATTTGATGTCGATGTCAATGATAATAATGATGAGAATATGACAGATGTAGCAGGAATTAGTGGCATAAATGAAAAGAATTCTAGAAGAGACGAAATTTTTGCAACAATGTTTATTTAGATATGTATATTTAAGAAAATTTGACAATAAATAAAAATTTTATTTTAACATAACTAACGGTTTTATTATAATAATAAACAAGAAACATAAACATAAATCTCCTTTAGTCTTTCTTTTCAGACATTTTATACAAAAACAAAACAAAAATAAATTAAATAAACACAATACTATAGCACTCTGCGTATGCTATTACTAGAGTAAAATATTTTTTGATTACTAAAAGTTTCTAGTACGAACTCAAAAATAATGTGAGAACTTGACTGAGAGTCAACCTTCGATTGAACGTTTGTAGTACTGATTATTAGTATTTTATGTAATTTTTTCTTTCAAGATCTTCTGTAAGTCTTCTAATGCCTTTATTTTCTTCTTTTCCATTTCCAGTTTTTCTTTATATAGATCTAGCTTTTCTTTTTTGTATTTCAAGCTTTCTTCAACATAAAGTTTTCTGCTGATTTCTTTTTCTTTGATTTTCTCCATTTTTTCTTCAAAAAATTTCTTTTTTACTTTTACTAGTTCCATTAATGGATTTTTTCTTTTTTGCGTACAAGATGAATCATTGGAATAAGAAGGTCTTTCTGAGCTGGTATCAGAATCGAAATTCAGTGTTGGTTCGACTTGAGTGTCTTGCGATTGCAATTCGTCAACATCTAATGAATGTGTGCTTGCACTCGATGGTGAATCGCCCAATAACTCATCCAATCTATTGTAAAAAGTGAATTTCACAGGACCTCTTCCCGTTTTAGATTGTACATCCTTTGTATTTTTATAGGTACGCACTAAATTTTGCCACTTTTTTTGCATGCCAATTTGGAAACCTAAAAATTAAAGGAAATATTTTTGGGTCATTATGTTCAACATGAAATAAATATAATTCAGACACTCACAAAGCAATCGTTTGAAAGAGCAAAAACAATAAAACAAAATTTAATTGCTTTTTTATTATTAACATTAATTATATAAATAATTTCACTTACTTCAATATTTTGACTACTAAGTTCTTCACTAATAACCGACCAAAAATTTTTTCTTTTATGTACGTGATGCATATCATCATAACGTGCCTCTACAGCTCCTATTAAGGCACAAGTTTCATTTACAGACCAGGTATTTCTTTTTTCTTTTGTCTTCGTAGCGTCTACATTTTCAACTTCGATCACATTACTTGTTCTTTCAGACTGGAATGAATTTTCATAGGAATTTTCAACTTCGTTTATAATTGTTTCTTTAAACTCGTGGCTTATGTCAATAATTTTTATAGTTCTTTTAACATTGTTATCACTTCCTTGATTTTTAAAATATGCTTCATTGTTTTCATGAAATCCTATTAAATTATTTGGAATCCACATTCTGCATTTTTGCTCTAAAATACATTAACTACATTAAATACATTAGAATAATATTGCACATAGTTTCTTTATTCCACAATATTTACCGGTATCTTCCACATAAAAATCACCATCACTATTAGTGATCCATCCATCTGCTATTCGCAATAAAAGATACGACATAATTAAAAGATTATTTACAAGATTATTTACTATCAATAATTATTTACAATTATTTTATGTCATTTTGTACTTACCTGCTTATTTTGGTAACAAAGCTATCGCATAACAATACAGATTCATAACCTCACTTTTAATGTGAGTCTATTAAACTCACTAAAGCACACGGTCTCGATTGTGTGCAGAAACCACGTAAAAACTCAGTTGAATCTCACTTGCTAGCATTAAAAGGAACGGATTCAACTGAATTATGACGTCACAAGTAAGAATTATCTGAGTTTTGATGTAAATGGAAAGCAACTATTATGAAATCATTTAGAGTTGAAATTGTTTAATAAACATATATGTCCGTAAATGCTTCCTAACAGAACTACAACCATTGAAAGTTGATGTGAATATTTGAAAAAAGAAAGAAAAGACATTTAATTTAACTTATTTATTTACAAATGTAATTACGAATTCTGTTCAAAATTATCTCCTGCAAAATTATCTCATTCAACAGAATTATGGATGCAGCAACGCAAATAAGAAATTCTCCTGGCATGGTGGAGCAAGCTGTTAGATCACTTTTACGCAGGGCAACTTTGTATAGAATCTGCAGGAAATAATTTTGAACAGAATTTGTAATACATTTGTAAATAAATAAGTTAAATTAAATGTTTTTTATCTTTCCTTTTTCAAATATTCACAAAATAATTGTTTTTAAAAAAAAGTATGTAATTATTTACAATGTATTTTTTTAAACAATTGTTTGTTTTTTTTACACTAATTGATTTGTCTCATTATTCTGTACATAAAAGTGTTACGGTAAGATTATCGGAAACTAAATATTTTACAATATATTTTATTTTTATATCAAAATATGTCAGATTAATATATAAAATAACTCGAAAAATACTTAATGAAAAAATACTTTATTATAGTGTTTGAAAAAGCTCTCGAGATAAGCTACAAGAATATGCAATGAAAAATAGACGGTCCCGTTTAAGAAAACATCGATCACATTGACCTGGCCTTGGAAAGGCCAATCAATTCACTCAAGGTCAAGTCCATTTTTCACAATTCACTCAAGGTCAAGTCCATTTTTTCATCATGTGGCCCCCTTCAAACCATGCAACTTTTGTCTGAAACATTTTTCCGTATCTGCCATATTTTTCGATATATTTGCCTACGGCATTTAAAATGGGATACCCTGTATATATAGGGTGTCGCATAATAACCGTATCAATTCTTGTGTGCAAGTAGAGCAGGTGAAATCGAGAAAAAAGTCTTTATCATGTTGCGATTTTCGTAATGATTATTGAGAAATTAATTAATTTATTGTCGATATGTCACATTCACACGACGTTATTTTCTGACGTTTGTTTGACGGCAAAACTAAAATCAATTACAGTAATAATATATAATAACATATATTAAGGTAGAAGTACCGATTGCCGGACATGTCCCTATATCCGGACATTTACATGAAAATTTATCATTATTAATCTCAAATGAATTATTTATTATAATATCAAAATTTTATTGCAAAATCTTTAATTTAAGGATATTTATATAGTAAGACATTTTTAAATATTATAAAAATTAACATCCAATAAAAAGATAAATTTGTTGCGTAATTAG